>NW_006793902.1:2780821-2874808 GCF_000442215.2 Lipotes vexillifer
AGTCAGCCTAGATTCTATTAAAGAAGACAAACACCAAAGAAGCAGACAAAAATTATATAAACAAAAGCTTAGATAGGTGTCACAAAGAAGAATATTTGATGGAAGAGTTTTACTTTGTTGAGGAATTCGGAGAACATTTTCCTTAGGAAGTTTGGACCAGTCTGAGATCTGAAGGATGAGTAGGTATTAACTAGGGGAAGTTGATGGGGTAGGTGTGCTGAAAGACAGGAGACAGTCCAAAGGCACTGTGGTCCAAAGGGACATGGCACAATGCAGGAAATAAAGGAAGGCCTGTGTGTCTAGAAAACAGCATGATATAAGGAGAAGCTTTAGAGAAAGTTAGTGACAAGTTCATATAAGGTCTTTAGTCCATGTTTGTGACATTGTTCTTCATGTTAAAAGCAATGTGAAACTGTAGAAATGGTTTAAGCTGAGGAAGAGATGTGCTGTGGTCAGATTGCATTTTGAAAAAAGCCTTCTTGCTACACGTGATAAATTGATTGAATGATGGTGTTAGAGTGAACACAGAGACACCAGTTAAGAAACTGCAGTAATCCATGTGAGAAAACATAGACAATTTTCTAGAATGACAATGAGGGAGGTAAAGCGATGTAGCCAACACTAAGGAATATTTGAGTGTTAAGATCAATGAAAGCACAAATTAATAAAATAAAAATCAATGCAACCAACAGATTTGATCAAACACTCAAAATAATTAGAAATCAGAGATATGCACATTGAAATAATGAGAAACCACTTTTCACATATAAGATTCGCATAAATTAAATGTTTAATGATATCAACTATTGGCAAGTGTGTGACACTCTGAGAATACAAATCAATACAGCTACTCTTCAAGAGTGATTTGACAGAGTCAGTTAAAATTTAAAATGTTTATATTCTTATACTCAGCAATTCTACACCATAGTCTACCCAAGGTGTATGATTGTGCATATGTCAGGGAGTCATGTATAGTATGTACATTGAAGTATTATTTGATAATAGCAAAAAATTGAAAATAGTTTAAAGATCCATTAAAAGGAGATTGGCTGAAAAAGAGATAATAGACACACATAAATGTGATTAAGATTGAGAAATATTTTTACCAGATAAAGACCAAGTTGGGAACTATAAAAACGAGTCACAAGATACACTGGGAGTTGTAGAATAAGCATAGGACTGAGAGTAACCATGCTGGGTTCTAATCTATTCTCTCTCTCTCTCTCTCTCTCTCTCTCTTTTTAACTCAATATTCTTTACATCTCCTTAGCTGTAATTTCTAATTAATTTTCAATATTTTTCTTATTTTAACCTCCAAATGCAAAAGAGTCTGTGTCTTTATCACAGCTGCATCTTCAACATCTATACCTGTACCAGGCATATTATATATAGTCAATACATGTTCATTATTAAATATATATGAATGTTTACATAAATAAATGAACAAATTTATGAATTAATAATGTCACTTTTGCTGCTAACTTTGTATAACTCAGGCATACAAATACTCTCATTTCTCCTAAGATCCCATGTATAATATTAAATACATTGGTATTAGATTTCTTAGTGCTTTTTCTACTTTAAAATTTTATGATTCCAAGATGTTGCATAAGTTGTCTCAAAATCTTTCATCAGTTCTTTATATCATAACATGTTTTAATTCTTTTATATTTCTACACACCACAAACTCTTAATAGAGTTTGCTATGTTTAAATTATGTGTACTAATCTCATATATGCTTAAACAATAAAAACTCAGATGTTTCTATATCACCTCCTTGGGATAATATTAGAACACTCTCTAACACCATATAAACTAAAAATGAATTAAACACCTAAATGTAAAACCAGATACTATAAAACTCCTAGAGGAAAAAAAATATAGGTAGTACACTATTTGACATAAATCACAGCAATATTTTATGGATCCATCTCCTAAAGTAAAAGAAATAAAAGCAAAAATAAACAAATGGGACCTAATCAAACTTAAAAGATTTTGCACAACAAAGGAAACCATCAGCAAAATGAAAAGACAAACTACTGAATGGGACAATATATTTGCAAAAGATACGAGCAATAAGGGATTAATAACCAACATATAAAAACAGCTCATACAACTCAATGTCAAAAAAACAAACAACCTGATTAATAAAAATAGTCAGAAGAACTGAATAGTCATTTTTCCAAAGAGGAAATAGAGGTGGCCAACAGGCAAATGAAAAGATGCTCAGCACTAATCATCAGGGAAATGCAAATCAAAACCAAAATGAGTTATAACCTCACACCTGTCAGAATGGCCATCATCAAGAAGAACACAAATAACAAATGTTGTTGAGGTTGTGGAGAAAAGGGAGCCTGGGGCACTGTGGTGGGAATGTAAACTGGTGCAGCCACTGTGGAAAACAGTATGGCGGTTTCTCAAGAAACTAAAAATAAAACTACCATATGACCCAGCAATTCCACTCCTGGGTATATATTTGAAAGAAACAAAAACACTAATTCGAAAGTTACATGCAACTTAATGTTTAAAGGAGCATTATTCACAATTGCCAAGGCATGAAAGCAACCTATGTGTCCATCAACAGATGATTGGATAAAGAAGATGTGGTGTGTATGTATATATATATAAATACACACTATATATATATAGTGGAATACTACTCAGCCATAAAAAAGAATGAAATTTTGCCATTTGCAACAACATGGATGGACTTGGAGGGCATTATACTAAGTGAAATAAGTCAGACAGAGAAAGACAAATATTGTGTGATATCACTTGTGTGTGGAATCTAAAAAAAAATCAAGAAACCAGTGAATATAACAAAAAAGAAGCAGACTCATAGAACAAATGAGTGGTTACCAGTGAGCAGGGGGCAATATAGGGGTGGAGGAGTGGGAGATACAAACTATTGGGTATAAGATAGGCTCGAGGATGTCTTGTACAACATGGGGAATATAGTAAATATTTTGTAATAACTGTAAATGGAAAGTAGCCTTTAAAAATTGTATGAAAAATTTTAAAATGTTTTAAATAAAAATACATTGTCTAATACATTCACAGGCAAAAAAAAACTCATAAGATTTTTAATAAAAATGGGCAGTGGAACATATTGTAGTACAGCTCAGAAAGATCTGAGAGGATCTGAGTCAGGATACTTTATAAAATCGACAACTGTGGTAAATGTGAATTGAGTAGATGTTTAGGTACTTTAGTTTCTCTGTTCCTTTGGGCTAACAGTACCATAAAGTAAAATTGGAGAGATTTTCCCCCAAATCTATTTTATATCATAGCAATGGCAAAATTCATGTTTTCTTGTCCTAGATTGCAATCCTATAACCCTGTAACCCTATGACATCACCACAGCCCTTCATATATGATGTGGCTAAGTAGAAGCACAACAAACCAGTTAGGTAGTATTTTTCAGCTACATGGCTTATTGGCACAGTCAAGCTCATTTTGCACTTCATTACATAGAGACAGACTGGAGCCGGAGGGGAACACTAATTAATGTAAACTTGTTATCTGAGTCACAAACTCTGAAAGCCTATTGGTTTATCCCTTTCTCTATATAATCAGCAAATAATCATTCTGAAAATATAGTTTTCCTATCACATTAGACTATCATGACATTTCAAATCTCTCCAACCTTTTCTTTGAAATATTTAAATGTTTACTCCCTGATATACTTGCTCATGACATATACATATACATTCAAACAATTACGTGCAGCATGTAATAAAAGTGCGCAGTCACTGGAAATGAAAATTAAGTAAATGAAAATCTTTAACATCTGACAAATGTTTGTGATAAGTTATAATATTTAAAATATATTCACTTTATCTCTTTATGATATATCCCCACCCTCATATCAGAAGAATTTTTACATCCCTACCCCATTTTACTTCCAGATTGGTGATATGACTTTCTTTGTTTAATGGAATGTGAATGGATGTGAAATATTCAATTTTCAAATAGAATAGTTAATAGCTACTGAGTAGTGTACCTCCTTCCCTTTTCCCTCTATTGTTTCTCCATCCTCAAACCTAAAGAGGAAAAGAAGTAAAGCAGAGCCTGCAACCAAAATGTACAGTGGGCAAGAAAGAAAATCAAAAAGTTGCAGTTATAAAACACTGAAATTTTGGTGGGTTTTGTTATACGGCTTTGCGTCGCAGCAGCTAATTAATACAGTGTTTAAATGTGACACACTATAATTCCCATTAGGAAATTAGTAAATATTTTTATGAAAATAAAATATAATTAAAGAAAATTAAACATAATTTGTCTAAAATCTAAGCTAGCATATATTAATTTCTAGTAGAACTAGGGAAAGAATCCTCTAACATTGATTTAATGGGGTTTTTTTTCTGTAATGTTGAGGAAGGTTAGTATTAGGTTTTCAATCAAAATATTAGTTATATTTGCCAAATAATTACTGATTATTTACCATTTTTTTTCCATAAATGATCTCCTACATTGGAGATCATTTTTTTTCTATGGATAGATTACAATTTGGTTATTTTTTTCTTTAACTGAGCAATTCCACCTCTGCAAGGGATTGGCCATGAGTTTTCTGAGATCTTAAAAATATATTTAGTTTAAGCCTAGTTTAAGGAAAAAATATAAAGTTTGATTTTTGAACTGTAATATTTAGAAAGTTTGAAATTCAATTTAGAATGTAAAAATCTGAATTTTTTAAAAACATCAATTAGTGTTAAAATAAGAATAATGACGTATATCATGATTTCACTAGAAGCAAGGCCCAACATTTAAAATATTCTTTTCCAAATTTCATCAGCTTCACATTATTTTTGCCAGTGTTTTGAGAATCTCATCAATTCTATGAGATCTTTAAGGTACATTTAAGAGTAAGATAAGAAATGTTATAGCTGTCAAATTAATCCCATGTCTTCCTGCAGAACCTACTCATACGTAAGTAAATTTCTCCTAAGCCTAATACCCTATCACTAATTCTAGGATATAAAAACATCTGATGGGTTACCTGTGAGCCAGTTTTCAAAACCACAAGGTTCTCTTTTCAACTTTCTTTTTCTCTTCATATTAGTGAATTTGTAGGTAAATTATTAAAGATCTATCCTTATTGTTAGATTAGCTGTGAATAGAATTAGAATAAATATATGGCTACTCAATATTTCTACTCCTATGAATGAATAAGTACACAAATTCTATCTGACACTTACTGAACATCTACTAAATGTAAAGTGTTTTGCTCCAGATTGTATATTTTTTTCTAGTTTTTAGTTTACCAAACATCCAACACAAAAGAAATTATTATCCCTTTCTTGAAGATAAAGAACCAGTTTTATAAATGTCATGGTATTTCCCAAGACTGAACACCTGGTAGAGAACAATAGCAACACAAGAAACTAGGTTTATGTGATTCTAAATGCTTTGATTTTTCCCTAATATTTTTTATTGTGAGGGTTTTAGATTATATTATTTGTTTATAATTATTTGTTCTCTTCATACCTTTGCCATTTTTACTTGCCCCATTAATTTTGAGCTTTATCATGTGACATTTTTGCTTCTAGCATCTGTCATATCTAAGTAAAAATATATGATTGGATGGTTTATCTGGAAACTCTTTTCCTCCAGACCTTTCTTATGAGAAGAGTAGCCTATAACAGAAGATATCCAATTAGCCTATGTTCCAGAATAAGAAGACCTGTGGAGTTATAAGAGCCCACATGAGCTCATCAGAGCCCTGCAGACCCCAGCTGAGCCAGGAGAACCATGGCTGACCCACAACTCTCATGTAATGCAAATTAGAAATAAATATGTTTTTGTAAGCAATTGAGATTTTAAGGTGGGTTATTATACAAATAACCTAGCAGAAGTTAACTAATACATTAATTGGAATCTAAAACTAGAGACTAACATAAAATTAAAGTATATGGTGTTCATACACAAAAATAAGCTCAAAATGGATTAAAGACCTAAATGTAAGGCCAGAAACTATCAAACTCTTAGAGGAAAACATAGGCAGAACACTCTATGACATAAATCACAGCAAGATCCTTCTTGACCTATCTCCTAGAGGAATGGAGATAAAAACAAAAATAAACAAATGGGACCTAATGAAACTTCAAAGCTTTTGCACAGCAAAGGAAACCATAAACAAGACCAAAAGACAACCCTCAGAATGGGAGAAAATATTTGCAGATGAAGCAACTGACAAAGGATTAATCTCCAAAATTTACAGGCAGCTGATGCAGCTCAATATCAAAAAAACAAACAACCCAATCCAAAAATGGGCAGAAGACCTAAATAGACATTTCTCCAAAGAAGATATACAGACTGCCAACAAACACATGAAAGAATGCTCAACATCATTAATCATTAGAGAAATGCAAATCAAAACTACAATGAGATATCATCTCACACCAGTCAGAATGGCCATCATCAAAAAATCTAGAAGCAATAAATGCTGGAGAGGGTGTGGAGAAAAGGGAACTCTCTTGCACTGCTGGTGGGAATGTGAATTGGTTCAGCCACTATGGAAAACAGTATGGAGGTTCCTTAAAAAACTACAAATAGACCTACCATATGACCCAGCAATCCCACTACTGGGCATTTACCCTGAGGTAACCAAAATTCAAAAAGACTCATGTACCAAAATGTTCATTGCAGCTCTATTTACAATAGCCCAGAGATGGAAACAACCTAAGTGCCCATCGTCGGATGAATGGATAAAGAAGATGTGGCACATATATACAATGGAATATTATTCTGCCATAAAAAGAAACAAAATTGAGCTATTTTTAATGAGGTGGATAGATCTAGAGTCTGTCATACAGAGTGAAGTAAGTCAGAAAGAGAAAGACAAATACCATATGCTAACACATATATATGGAATTTAAGAAAAAAAAAATGTTATGAAGCACCTAGGGGTAAAACAGGAATAAAGACACAGACCTACTGGAGAACAGACTTGAGGATATGGGGAGGGAGAAGGGTGAGCTGTGATAGGGCGAGAGAGAGACATGGACATATATATACTAACAAACGTAAGGTAGATAGCCAGTGGGAAGCAGCCGCATGGCACAGGGATTCCGGATGGTTTCTCTGTGGCTGCCTGGAGGGGTGGGATAGGGAGGGTGGGAGGGAGGGAGACAAAGAAGGAGAGATATGGGAACATATGTATATGTATAACTGATTCACTCTGTTATAAAGCAGAAACTAACACACCATTGTAAAGCAATTATACCCCAATAAAGATGTTAAAAAAAAAAAAGTAGCATCTGAAAGAAAACCACTGACATCATCTTGAAATGTCTGTTTCTATTATCTGGTAGTGCTGGTAATATTCACTTGTGGTGTCATTTTAATGGTACGTTGTCTTCCATTTTATGTATAAACAGAAAATCATATTTCTAATTTTGTTATATTTATATGGTTTCTTATTTTTAACTATTAGAAATTAAAATGGTGAAAATAAATAATCTATTTAAATCTAAAAAAAAAAAAAAAGTATATGGTGTTGGCTTTAAGGCTGGGTGGCAGGTTACAAGTAAACCATTATAGGAGGATGAAAAATATTACCCCAAACTTGCAGTGATGAAATATTTGACACAGCTGTCATTATTGATAAACTGGTGGGAAGATAAAATGTATCTAAAGAAACTGTGACTGTAGATCATGAATTGTGGGTCACATTCGATTACATGAAATGTTTAGGAAATAATTGGTCTTCTCGTAATTAGAGATGAAAGAGAAAAGAAAGGAACCAGAAATTCCATGGGTTTCAGTGTTGAAAGAGTCAACTTTTCTTATCCTCATTTTGTAAAAGATTCTCAGATTAAGACCCAGACACTGGGCAAAGACCAGATTAAGGTCTGTTTGCACGAAGTTCGCCCCCAATAAATCCTGTCAGACAAAATGACTTGGAAAAAGAGGTCAAGTGTATGATTGTGTGGAATTCTGATAAGCTCAAAGTACCCTTTATTAATTCTAGCAAAAAAAGAATTGTTGATGTTGCTTTTGGTATGCAAAACTGACTGGAATAAAGTAGTTCATTTTTTTTAAGGAAGCTCTATAATATTTGGGGGGAGGAAAGTCCCTTGTTATAGGAGTAAAGAGACATTACAACATTTGCCTGAATTACTTCAAAAATGATTAGAACCAGTGACTATTCCATCCTCCCCTTCCTTCCCTTTTCTGAATGGAGGGGTTCACAGGGAGTGTCACTCCCTTTTCACTCCATGTTTCAGTATATTGGGTATTTTTAGCTCATGTATCTCTGGATGACCTGTAGTTTTCGTATGGAGATTCCATGATCAAAAGGAACTCAAAACTCACTTTAGGTAGATCATGAGATCTTGTAATTTGAGTCAGATATGTCGCTGAACTTCCTGGGTGGCTTAGGGAAGATATTGAGTGTATTCTGCTCATAGGAGGGAAGCAAATATTTGTAATAAAAAAGAAGGCAGTAGTAGTAGATTATTTCATTTGTTAACAATGATCTATTTGTTCTTCCCCCTTCCCATGCTGTCTTGTAAGTGCAGTGTATTTCCCCACCATGAGAACAGAGTGGCTGGGGACTAAAATAGGAAGCCATGTAGAGCAAAGCTAACCCCAGACTGATTCCAGATGAGCCCGTGAGAAGTGACAGGAACGCAGTAAGTTTACAGCAACCATGTAGCACTCATATTACAGGGTAAGAAGTAAACAGATGTTCTTGTAAGAGATTGAAATTTGGAGGTTGTTTTGGCCATAAGGTAAATCTTAGTCACAGATTCTCTCTCCAGCCCCTACCCATTTCACTAGACTCTGGCATTTTTTTCTCTTCCTTTTTCAGACCCTGTAAATTTGTTTTTCCCCTTACTTGAATACACTGCCCATATCCTTTGCTCACAGGCACTTCTGTAAAGAGTCTTCACCTCCCAGTTTTCTTAGGAATGTTCTTCCCGATCTTTCAAATTAGACATCACCTGTTATATGCCATCATAGCACTTTACTTTTTCTTAAAACTAAAGACATTTTTATCTGTATACTTTTGGTTATATATCTATTTGAAAAATATTGATCTCTCCAACTAGACTGCAAGTTCCATGAGGGCAGGAACGGTGTCAATTTCTTTCTCTGCTACATACCCAGAGTCTGAAACAGTGCTTGGCACCTAGAACAAGTTCAACAAATATGTGTTGTCTAAATTAGCATAACCAAATAGCGATACTAATGAATTTAAGCCACAAAATCTGTAACACAAAATCTGTATAACTACCTATGCCTGCCTATTTTTCTTGAGGATTTTACTAATTTGTGCCCGTTCACTGTGTGAGCTTGAAATTAGAAAAGTGGTGTATTGATAATTTCCCTCAAATTCTTCTCCCACTCAGTGTTGTGTATCTCTTTGCTATGAAACATGATTTTGCCTTTATATACACAGAGTCTTTTGGTTCCTGATGCTTCAATTACTCTGAGTAAAGCCTTTGGGACACTAGAATGAGCAGTGAGATGTGATATAAATAAATCTTCTTGTGGAATTTTGTTCTGTGAGAAATATTATTAGGAGGTTTGCAGGATAATATTTAAATTAAATTTTACTCTCAAATGATTATTTCCTTTTTAAAATCAGACTTTTCTATTAAAAGCACATTTGAAATGTTCATTTTAGTTTATTTTGTGGTAAAGTAATGGCCCAGGGCATTTTCTAAATAAAAGTAAAATGTCTACCATGATTTTTATTCTGAAGAACATACTCCAGATATTCGCAAAATGTTCCCTCCTCCTCTTTTACTGTGACACACCACAACTAAATTGTTTATCCATTATGAGCTTCAATTTTCTCCTCGGCAAAATGGTGTTGAGAGGCTTAAACACAAGCTCAGGTATCAGAGAGCCATAAGTTTATTTACTGATTTCATTGCAGGTCATCTTTCTTCAGTTATTTTATCTTAAGAAAATATAATAAAAAATTTCATGCATCGTTTTTAATATTAAAGTTTTACTAATATACAGAGAATGCAATCTTTGCTAATACATGGTTTATTTTTTTTATTTTATTATTATTATTTTTTTTTGCGGCACACAGCCCTCTCACCATCGTGACCCCTCCCGCTGCGGAGCATAGGCTCTGGACGCGCAGGCCCAGGGGCCATGGCCCACGGGCCCAGCCGCTCCGCAGCAAGCGGGATCCTCCCACACCGGGGCACGAACCTGCATCCCCAGCATCGGCAGGCAGACCCTGAACCACTGTGCCACCAGGGAAGCCCCTATACATGGTTTACTTTAAGTCAGTAGTTTTCCTCTATCATTTTCTAGGATCATTAGAATAACTAGGTAAGACCATTTAAATTGTGTCTAGGACAGAATCAGTACTCAATGCACATATTTTGCTCTCTTTTTCTATCAATCCAGGGTTATTTTACATAAAGGAAATTTACCATAAATACTTTTATCTTTCAATTCCTCTTTTTCTTTAATAACTATTTCATTGCTTATTTTTGAAGGTCTTATAAAACATGATTTGGAACATTCTGTTTGTCACACAGGTTCAATTTAGGTATCTGATCTCTAGCTTTTCTGGAGCACTAAGATCAATCCCATACATCAATCCTCCCCTGCTTGCACACTGAAACATAAATTCCACAGAAGATCAAAGTATCACACATTTATCTTTGCAAGCAATCAACATATCAATATGCCTAGAAGCAAAAGATAAATTTCCCCTGTGTTTGATCAATAGACTAATAACTACAAGTGCTAAGAATGAAGATAAAGCTTTCTCTTCTACTTTCATATCCAACCACATTATTTGACTTGATTTCACCTGAGTCAGAGAATTCTATCGCCTGACTATACACAACGCAAAGAACGTATTTCCTTTCATTGATTCTCAATTTCCCCATCATTCATTTCACTGACAGGGTTGCAGGCTTTCAAATTAGAGAAAAGTAAAGCTCAAACAGTGAAGTTCTGTCAGTTTAGTATTACTGAATTTCTTTATTCCTTTTTTTGGGAGGGTGGGGAAAGTGGGCAGAGCTCTCACTGTTCAAGCATTTTTTCATGATACCCAAGAGAAGAGAAGGTAAAGGTAAAAACATGCGTAATAGTGAAATCCTAGTGCCTAAAATAGTGCTTGAGGATTACAAAGTAAACAATAAATGTTGATTGATTACATAAACCATGATTCATGAACAAAATAATCAATACGCAAATGCTATGTATTCACCAGACAGTCAGTAGAGAAACATTTACTGGTGGTATACTTATATCAAGACTGTGAAATATGCTGCAGAGAACTGAATGAAAAGTCATGGTTCTGCCCTCAAAAACCTTATAACCAGCTGGAGACCTCATGTTAATTATTATAGGGTAGATACATTAGTGCAATAGAAAAAGAGAGAATAGAGCATCTTTTACCACCTGGAGCAGTTAGGGAGCTTCTCATTTATTTATTATCATACCCTTAATTCTCTTTCATTCTTTTGTCATCTTCCCATTCATTATCATATCATACACATGGATGATACTAAAGCTAATTATCTTATTGGAGAGAGGAATTAAAACTTTTTAATGACTCTCACTTTTGATACAGATTTATAGAAATTGAACACTTTCTTATATTTATTGTAACTTAGTCCAGTCCTGATATGACTAAATAATTAAATTCTACTTGCTTTTTACAGCTTGTGTGTTTATTGAGACATGTTTTTGGCATTTTAATACTATGTTCTGCATGCTTAGAATAATGTTTAGGTTTAATAAAAATGTATAAAAACTCAGTGTCTGTATGTACCTTATATTCCAGTGGAAGGGTATTAAAAAAAACACATAAATTTCAAAATACAGTAATAAGTTTTATGAAAGGTATAAAACAAGGTGATGCCACTCATGTACTATTACTAATAAAAAACAAAACAAAAACTATTTTTTCCACAAATTGCATTGTAATGTTTTCTGAGGCTAGTTTGATCTTCATTTGATTTCCTCTTTAGGAATCTTGGCATTTAAATAAAGATACTGATAAGTGAGAGGAGTTGCCTCAGTTCACAAAAGTTTCATTGTCTCAATTAAAATGAATGTTCTTATTTAGAAATTGCATTCAACTACTGTTTTCCGTTTTTGAATAAAATCATAAATCTTTATAAAAAGGAGTAATAAAAAAAGCTTGAAAATACAACATGGCTGAAAATGATAATCATAAGAAAGACTTTTAAGGAGCCAAGATCTGGGTATAATTGATAGTATTTTCAATTAAGCTCTGTTACCTACCTATACTCTTTCGCCTGCTCAGAATTGAGTAAAATATTTCTATATTTTTTGAATACAGATTTTAATTTTATCTCTTCTGATACTGATATGTGGCTTTCCGGCTTTGGATAATAAAATGTAAAATAATTTCTGGCAATTAATCATCAACCTTTAGGATATTGAATTAAAAATGAATGGATACATACATACATGTACATGTACATACATATATGAAAAGAGCAACCTTTTTTTTTCACATCTTTATTGGCGTATAATTGCTTTACAATGGTGTGTTAGTTTCTGCCTTATAACAAAGTGAATCAGTTATACATATACATATAAACCCATATCTACTACCTCTTGCGTCTCCCTCTCTCCCTCCCTATCCCACCTCTCTAGGTGGTCACAAAGAACTGAGCTGATCTCCCTGTTACACGGCTGCTTCCCATTAGCTATCTATTATATATTTGGTAGTATATATAAGTCCATGCCACTCTCTCACTTTGTCCCAGCTTACCCTTCCCCTCCCCGTGTCCTCAAGTCCATTCTCTACATCTGCATCTTTATTTCTGTCCTGCCCCTAGGTTCTTCACAAACATTTTTTTTTAGATTCCATATATATGTGTTAGCATATGGTATTTGTTTCTCTCTTTATGACTTACTTCACTCTGCATGACAGACTCTAATTCCATCCACTGCACTACAAATAACTCAATTTCATTGCTTTTTATGGCTGAGTAATATCCCATTGTATATATGTGCCACATCTTCTTTATCCATTCATCTGTTGTTGGACACTTAGGTTGCTTCCATGTCCTGACTATTGTAAACAGAGCTGCAATGAACATTGTGGTACATGACTCTTTTTGAATTATGGTTTTCTCAGGGTATATGCCCAGTAGTGGGATTGCTGGGTCACACTGGATTCATTTTATTTCTTTTTCTTCTCTGATTGCTGTGGCTAAAACTTCCAAAACTATGTTGAATAATAGTGATGAGAGTGCAAACTTGTCTTGTTCCTGATCTTAGTGGAAAAGGTTTCAGTTTTTCACCATTGAGAATGATGTTGACTGTTGGTTTGTCATATATGTCCTTTATTATGTTGTAGTAAATTCCCTCTCTGCCTACTTTCTGGAGGGTTTTTATCATAAATGGGTGTTGAACTGGGTCTTAGTTGCAGCAGGCGGACTCCTTATTTGTGGCACACGGGCTCCTTAGTTGCGGCATGCATGTAGGATCGAGTTCCCTGACCAGGGATCGAACCTGGGCTCCTGGCATTGGGAGCTCAGAGTCTTAACCACTGCGCCACCAGGGAGGCAGCTCATGCAGCTCAATAACAAAAAAATAAACAACCCAATCCAAAAATGGGCAGAAGACCTAAATAGACATTTCTCCAAAGAAGATATACAGACTGCCAACAAACACATGAAAGAATGCTCAACATCATTAATCATTAGAGAAATGCAAATCAAAACTACAATGAGATATCATCTCACACCAGTCAGAATGGCCATCATCAAAAAATCTAGAAACAATAAATGCTGGAGAGGGTGTGGAGAAAAGGGAACACTCTTGCACTGCTGGTGGGAATGTGAATTGGTTCAGCCACTATGGAGAACAGTATGGAGGTTCCTTAAAAAACTACAAATAGAACTACCATATGACCCAGCAATCCCACTACTAGGTATATACCCTGAGGAAACCAGAATTCAGAAAGAGTCATGTACCAAAATGTTCATTGCAGCTCTATTTACAATAGCCCGGAGATGGAAACAACCTAAGTGCCCGCCGTCGGATGAATGGATAAAGAAGATGTGGCACATATATACAATGGAATATTACTCAGCCATAAAAAGAAACGAAATTGAGCTATTTGTAATGAGGTGGATAGATCTAGAGTCTGTCATACAGAGTGAAGTAAGTCAGAAAGAGAAGGACAAATACCGTATGCTAACACATATATATGGAATTTAAGAAAAAAAAATGTTATGAAGAACCTAGGGGTAAAACAGGAATAAAGACAGAGACCTACTGGAGAACAGACTTGAGGATATGGGGAGGGGGAAGGGTGAGGTGTGTTAGGGCGAGAGAGAGACATGGACATATATATACTAACAAACGTAAGGTAGATAGCCAGTGGGAAGCAGCCGCATGGCACAGGGAAACCGGCTCGGTTCTTTGTGGCTGTCTGGAGGGGTGGGATAGGGAGGGTGGGAGGGAGGGAGACAAAGAGGGAAGAGATATGGGAACATATATATATGTATAACTGACTCACTCTGTTATAAAGCAGAAACTAACACACCATTGTAAAGCAATTATACCCCAATAAAGATGTTAAAAAAAAAAAAAAATGGGTGTTGAATTTTGTTGAAAGCTTTTTCTTCATCTATTGAGATGATCATGTGGTTTTTCTCCTTCAATTAGTTAGTATGGTTTATCACATGCATTGATTTGTGTATATTGAAGAATCTTTGCATTTCTAGGATAAACCACACTTGATCATGTGTATGACACTTTTAATGTGCTGTTGGATTCTGTCTGCTAGTATTTTGTTGAGGATTTTTGCATCTATGTTCATCAGTGATATTGACCTGTAGTTTTCTTTCTTTGTGACATCTTTGTTTGGTTTTGGTATCAGGATGATGATGCTCTTGTAGAATGAGTTTGGGAGTGTTCCTCCCTCTGCTATACTTTGGAAGAGTTTGAGAAGGATAGGTACTAGGTCTTCTCTAAATGTTTGATAGAATTCGCCTGTGAAGGAATTTCGTCCTGGGCTTTTGTTTGTTGGAAAATTTTTATAACAGTCTCAATTTCAGTGATTGTGACTTATCTGTTTATATTTTGTATTTCTTCCTGGTTCAGTCTCTGAAGGTTGTGATTTTCTAAGAATTCGTCCATTTCTTCCAGGTTGCCCATTTTATTTACATAGAGTTGCTTGTAGTAATCTCTCATGATCCTTTGTATTTCTGCAGTGTCAGTTGTAACTTCTCCTCTTTCATTTCTAATTGTATTGATTTGAGTCTTCTCCCATTTTCTCTTGAATCTGGCAAATGGTTTATCATTTTGTTTATCTTCTCAAAGAACCAACTTCTGATTGTATTGATCTTTGCTATTGTTTCCTTCATTTCTTTTCATTTATTTCTGATCTGATCTTTATGATTTCTTTCCTTCTGCTAACTTTGGGGGCTTTTTTGTTTTTCTATCTCTAACTGCTTTAGGTGTAAAGTTAGGTTTTTTATTTGAGATGATTTTTGTTTCTTGAGGTAGGATTGTATTGCTATAAACTTCCCTGTTAGAACTGCTTTTGTTGGAGCCCATAGGCTTTTGGTTGTCGTGTTTTCAGTGTCATTTGTTTCTAGGTACTTTTTGATTCCCTCTTTGATTTCTTCAGTGATCTCTTGGTTATTAATTAGTGTATTGTTTAGCTTCCATGTGTTTGTAGTTTTTACAGATTTTTTCTGTAATTGATATCTAATCTCATAGTGTTGTAGTCGGAAAAGATACCTGATAGGATTTCATTTTTCTTAAATTTACCAAGGCTTGATTTGTGACGCAATATATGATCTATCCTGGAGAATGTTCCATGAGCACTTGAGAAGGAAGTGTATTCTGTTGTTTTTGGATGGAATGTCCTATAAATATAAATTAAGTCCATTTTTTTTAATGTATCATTTAAAGCTTGTGTTTCCTTATTTATTTTCATTTTGGATGATCTGTCCATTGGTAAAGTGGGGTGTTAAAGTCCCTACTATGATTGTGTTACTGTCGATTTCCCCTTTTATGGCTGTAAGCATTTGCCTTATGTATTGAGGTGCTCCTATGTTGGGTGCATAAATATTTACAATTGTTATATCTTCTTCTTGGATCGATCCCTTGATCATTATGTAGTGTTTTTCTTTGTCTCTTGTAATAGTCGTTATTTTAAAATCTATATTTTCTGATATGAGAATTGCTATTCCAGCTTTCTTTTGATTTCCATTTGCATGGAATATCTTTTTCCATCCCCTCATTTTCAGTCTGTATGTGTCCCTAGGTCTGAAGTGGGACAGCATATGTATGGGTCTTGTTTTTGTATCCATTCAGCTGGTCTATGTCTTTTGGTGGGAGTATTTAATCCATTTACATTTAAGGTAATTATCGATATGTATGTTCCTGTTACCATTTTCTTAATTGTTTTGGGTTTGTTATTGTAGGTCTTTTCCTTCTCTTGTGTTTCTCTGCATAGAGAAATTCTTTTAGCATTTGTTGTAAAGCTGGTTTGGTGATGCTGAATTCTCTTCCTTTTGCTTGTCTGTAAGAGTTTTAAATTCTCCATCATATCTGAATGAAATTCTTGCTGGGTATAGTAATCTTGATTGTAGTTCTTTTTTCCCTTTCATCACTTTAAATATGTCCTGCCACTCCCTTCTGGCTTGCAGAGTTTCTACTAAAATTCAGCTGTTAACCTTTTCAGGATTCCATTGTATGTTATTTGTTGTTTTTCCTTTGCTGCTTTTACTATTTTTTCTTTGTATTTAATTTTTGATAGTTTGATTAATATGTATCTTGGCATGTTTATCCTTGGATTTATCATGTATGGGACTCTCTGCACTTCCTGGACTTGATTAACTATTTCTTTTTCCAAATTAAGGAAGTTTTCAACTATAATCTGTTCAAATATTTTCTCAGTCCTTTTTGTTTTCTATTCTTTTCTGGACCCCTATAATTTAAATGTTGGTGTGTTCAGTGTTGTCCCAGAGTTGGTGTCCCAATGTTGTCCTCAATTCTTTTTTTCTTTATTCTGCTCTGCAGTAGTTATTCCCACTATTTTATCTTCCATGTCACTTATCCGTTCTTCTTTCTCAGTTATTCTGCTATTGATTCCTTCTAGAGATTTTCTAATTTCATCTATTGTGTTGTTCTTCATTGTTTATTTGCTGTATAGTTCTTCTAGGTCCTTGTTAAATGTTTCTTGTCTTTTCTCCTTTCTATTTCCAAGCTTTTGGATCATCTTTACTATCATTACTCTGAATTCCTTTTCAGGTAGACTGTCTATTTCCTCCTCATTTGTTTGGTCTAGGTTTTTACTTTGCTCCTTCATCTGCTGTGTGTTTTACTGTCTTCTCATTTTGCTTAACTTACTGTGCTTGGCATCTCCTTTTCTCAGGCTGCAAGTCTGTAGTTACCATTGTTTTTGGTGTCTGCCCCCAGTGGCTACAGTTGGTTCAGTTGGTTGTGTAGGTTTTGTGGTGTAGGGGACTAGTGCCTGTGTTCTGGTGGATGAGGCTGTATCTTTTTTTTTGGTGGGCAGGACTGCATCTGGTGGTGTGTTTTGGGGTGTCTGTGACCTTACTATGATTTTAGGCATCCTCTCTGATGATGGGTGGGATTGTGTTCCTGTCTTGCTAGTTGTTTGGCATAGGGTGTCCAGCACTGTGCTTGCTGCTTGTTGAGTGGAGCTGGGTCTTAGCATTGCGATGGAGATCTCTGGGAGTGCTTTTGCTGTTTGATATTACATGGAGCTGGGAGGTCTCTGGTGAACCAATGTCCTGAACTCAGCTCTCCCACCTCAGAGGCATAGGCCTGACACCCGACCAGAGCACCAAGATCCTGTCAACCACACAGAAAAAGAGAAAAAAAAAAAAAAAAAAAAATAAATAAAAAAAAAAAAATATATCATTGTTCCCAAAGGACACTGCCTCAATTTTTATGTGATTAATTTTCTATTCAGGTATTCCAGAGATTCAGGGTACATCAAGTTCATTGTGGAGATTTAATCCACTTCTCCTGAGGCTGCTGGGAGAAATTTCCCTTTCTCTTCTTTGTTTGCACAGTTCCTGGGGTTCAGCTTTGGATTTGGCCCTGCCTCTGTGTGTAGGTTGCCTGAGGGTATCTGTTCTTCCCTCAGATAGGACAGCGTTAAAGTAGCAGCTGACTAGGGGGCTCTGGCTCACTCAGGCCAGGGGGGAGATGGGTACAGAATATGGGGTGAGCCTGCAGAGCAGAGTCTGGCATGATGTTGCAACACCTGAGGCATGCTTTGTGTTCTCCCAGGGAAGTAGAGGAACCTCCCTTTAAAACTACCTGTACAGGTAGCCTGGAATGTGTCAGAGGAAAAGCTCAATATTAAGAGGCATGAGTCACTGGGGAATAAGGGAAGTGCTTCAAAAATTAAGTTTTTTTTTTGCTCATCTGTTCATTGTACAGATTTGATAAGATGATCCCTGTGGCTTAACCTTCTGACCTTTGGCTTGGTTCCTTCTGCTGAACTAATTTACTTTATTTCAACTGCCTTTGAATCTTTCTATTTCCTACTACTCTGGGAAAATTAAATAGGTAAAAGAGATCAAAAAAATTAAGATTTTAAGTAAATCTCTACCCTGTAAATACTAAACAGTAGCTAATGACTATTCTCTCAGTTATCAAAAATGAATCAAGTAAACCTCTTTCCCTGAACCCCACGGAGAATTTCACTAGTAATGTTTGATGACAAAAACTTCCCAGACAAGCTGCAACTTTTAAAACTTGCTTCAGGAAAAGAATATTCCAAAACTATTTTATGAATAAATATTTTAATCAACATATTTTTAGAACAAGTGAAAAATAAAAAAAAAATTCTAAATTTATGAAGAAAATCAAAAATAAATAAAGACAAAATACTTAGGAATATTTTCAAACTGTATTAAGATTATAACATGCAGCAAGGGAAAGTTGTCAGATTCATATCTCCCAACTCAAACCCATGGGCATAGAACTTTAAAAAAGTTGAACTTTAGGAAGTCTCAATTTTCTCAGTTGTGAAACAGACTAACTAAACATGGATTGATATTGTATTTTATAAACTGTATTCCCAATATCAGTATGGATTAGGAAACTATTATGTATATGCCAATAGTTTCATTTCTCAGAAGCAAATTTTTGAATGAATTCTGAAAATTGCTTATTTTCAGACAGATATATTTATATTAATCATAGACATTACTTCTCTTAAGTAAAAATACGTTTAGTCTGTTTACCACTTCCTCTCCCCAAATTCATTTTTATATATTTTGGTGAAGGCTCATGGTTTCTCAAACAGAGGTAAGAAAGAAAGAGAGCAAAAGAAGAAAAAAACAGCCCTCAAGTTTATTTTGGGTTATATGATAAACAATGATTACTTCTAATGTTAAATTTTCTTAAAGTGCATAAGTATCCTAATGTTTATCTCAATGAACCAGAAAAAAGCATAGTGAAAGAGAACAAAAGTCTTACATACTCAGAAGTCTATGCAAAGAATTTTCCTATTTTCTTTTTTTTTTTTGTAACCATTTCTATTCTAAAGTAGTACTTTGGTACTTTGTCCTTCTCTAATATGCAAAAGATAGCTTGAGTGGTGTCCTTTGGCTGATAGGCATGATATTCTTTTCTTTTTTTTTTCTTTTTCTGTGGTATGCAGGCCTCTCACTGCTGTGGCCTCTCCCATTGTGGAGCACAGGCTCCGGACACTCAGGCTCAGTGGCCATGGCTCACGAGCCCAGCCACTCCGCGGCATGTGGGATCCTCCCGGACCGGGGCACAAACCCATGTCCCCTGCACTGGCAGGCTGACTCTCAACCACTGCGCAACCAGGGAAGCCCTAGTACTTTAATTATAAAAGCCAGTCTGAGCTTCTTACAGTGACACAGTATTGATTCAGAGTTTTGAGGGTAAGCAACAGTCATTCCTAGGCTAAGTTTGCAATTAAGGAAGCAGAAAAGAAGAAACAGAGTGATGAGTGACAAACTGTGACCCCAATACATGAATCTAACTGCAGGTAGGGTTACATATACCAACTTAGGAGTTCCATAGGTCTATACCACCATTCCTCTATAGCCAAAAAACAGCCATCTAAATATTTCTCATTTTTGGTTCCACAAGTAAGGAATCTTGAAGTCACCACCCTGTCCTAACAACAAGTAAAATGCTGAACAGAGTTAAAAATCAGTAAAGAGTTCACTTCCAAGAGCTTAACCAGTTTATCAAGGTGAATAATGAAGAATAATCCTCTCATGCTTCTAGCAGGGGGAGAGAAAAAGAAACCATTTTAAATACACCAGAGCATTCTATTCTTAATGAGGCCTGCTTTTAGAGGAAACTAATTAAATAGAGCCTAACCTTCTGGGGTATTATCAGAGCCTAACTGACCTGGGAGAAGAGAAATACCCCACTCTAGCCCACTCCAGCCATTCTGTCCCACCAAATGGGGAGAAAAAGACTGAGAAACTCTTATGAAATTTATAATCCAGACAAATAAGTTCACTAAAAGACAGAGACCAACTGATATGACTATAGAATGCTACCTGTTTCCCCATATCTCACTGAAGGCCTATTTATAACAGTTTCTTTTACTCTGTACACTTTGTCCACTTATCAAGGAAAAATTATAAGGCCAACTAAAAGGCAAAATACACAATTTAACAAGAGAGAGCATGCATCAGATCAGACAAAGCAGGGATGTTGGAATTATCAGACCAGGAGTTTAAAACAACCATGATTTTTAGGCTAAGGGCTCTATGGGATAAAATAGACATGCAAAGCCTGATGAACAATGTAAGCAGAGTGGTGGAAATCCTAAGAACCCAAAAAAAGAAATGTTAGAGATAAAAAACAATGTAACAAAAATGAAGAATGCTCTTGATACTTCGTAGCCCAGACACAGCTGAGGAAAGAATGTCTGAGCTAGAGAATCCTTGGACACCAAAAGGCAAGGAGCACAAAAGGCTGAAAAAACAGAACAGAATATCCAAGCATTGTGGGACAACTACAAAAGATAGCTGTAGTCGCATAATTGGGGATAACAGAAGGAGAAAAATGACAGAGAAGAGAAGAAATATTTGAAAAAATGACTAAGAATTTCCTCCAAATTAATGGCAGATATTAAAGCACAGATCCTGGAAACTCAGAGAACAAGCAGGATAAATGCCAACAAAACAAAAACAGCAAAAACAAAATAACTACTCTTGGGTATATAATTTTCAAACTATAGAAGGTCAAATATAATGAAAAAAATCAGAAAGAAACCAGAGGAGGAAAACGACTTTCACATAGAGGAACAAAGATAAGAATTATATCTGACTTTTTTCTCAGTAGCCATGCAAGAAAGGAAAATGTCAGTTAAATATGTAAAGTGTTAAAAGAAAAACAAAAAAAACCACTACACAGAATTCTGTACTTTATGAAATTATCCTTCAGAAGTAAAGAAGAAATAAATACTTTCTCAGACAAACAGATGGAGAGAGGGGAGGAAATGAATGAGAAAAGCAAAAAGTATAAAGGTATAAAAGCAGGGAACATGAAAGAACATACATAGTAAGGGTATTCATTCAAAATGAAGTGGTGGGTTGCAAGTAAAATGACAAGATGAGGACTAACCCTTGCAAACTCTGGATTTATTTAGGTACAATAAGTAATTGTTTCATATGAAATGTAAAGTGAATGCTAACAACGCACTAACATTATTTTTAAAATCTTAATATCGCAGACATCTTAAAGCAACTAAAATGCAAGAGAGGTTGTTTCAAGACATTCATTTTTCTATCAAACACATCTTCCATACTTGGATTGCAAATTTCTCAGAGTCTAAATCAGAATAAATATAAAACATTTAACACTAGAAAATTTTAACTATCTCATTTAACAATGTAAACACAATACTTACAGAGCTTTGTGAAAGAAGGCAGTGTTCTCTTTTTAAATCTGCAACCAGATGTTAGATTACTGGTCTTTGTTTCAACTACAATGACGATGGAGAATAAGAAATTAATTGCAATTTTGTAAAATGGAAAGCCTGACAAAATAATAGTTTTTAGCAGATCATTGTTTTCACTCTTTAATTTCTATCCAGCAAAGTTTTATTTCAATGGTACATCATCATAATTGCCATTTTTATAAACATCAAACTGTGCAGGTGCATTTGCAAACTCACCCTCTGTGGCAAATAAAATGTACTCAGAAAATGTAGAATAGATTATGAAATTGCAGAATTTCTTTGAGCATATGGTGATGTGCAGAATGTCTGCCTTAAAGAAAACAGAAAAATAACTGGCCCTTCCAACTGGGTAGCTAGCCACAAGCAAAAAACCTCCTAGGGTTCAATATTTGATCATTTAATAATTCACTTCCACTGCATTTCACAGATTTTGGCTCTTTCTGCCATATGTGCTATACTTTAACATTAGGTTTAGTGTGTTTGTATCCTTCGAATCAACACGCAATTAGATATCAGCACTGAATTTGTCATTAGTCAACAAATAAAATACGGGTTAAAGACATGTTGGTTCACAAATGAAACATTTTGAGGGTACCTTGGGATGCCATGGCAACACTGGTATAATTAATGGGACATGTTATTTCCCAAAACCCATTACTTAAAATTTGAGATTAAACATAAAATTAAGTTTCTTATTCTTCAAGCATATGCATTAGCTTACTTACTTCAGGTACTACTCAAGTACCTGTAGAAATGTGTATTTCTGTCATTAAGACTCAGTTTTTAGCTCTTTTTCATTAATTCATATATAAATTCCAAACCCCCATCTAAAGTCTAACATGCTTATAGTTGGTGTGATTTTCTATCTAGGAAAAAAAAAACTAACAACAGATGCAAATAGCTTCACTTTTTAATATCAGATTAGTGCATGATTCACACAAATTGGTATCATCTAGAACAATAGATGAGAAAAAACTACAAATATAGTATTATTTTCTGATGATCAGAAATATTTACTACCCAAAATACATTCCCATTTAGCTGTTTAATTGCTAAAATGTTACCATCATGAATTCATTCATTAATTAGTTTTCTTCAAAAAAGAACAGCTATATCAACATTTACCCTTAAAGTCCTTTTTCATGGCTTTATACAATCTTAACTTTGGAAATATACTTGCTAGAATTTCTTTAGTCAAACCAATTTTATTCATGAACCTCCTCTCCAACCTCTTCATCAGACTGAGATTCATTTTCTCTTTGAAAATACTCTATGGCTAAGAAGACACTTCCATTGTCAGACAGCTTTTTTTTATTCTTCTAGCTAAAAAAGAAAAGATTAGAAAAACAGTTTCTAATTTTGGAAAAAAATTAGCTGAATTTTGCTGTCCTGATTGGCCTCTGGAGTTACATAAAATAAATCTAATTTTTTACATGGTTACTTCTGAAATATTTGAAGACATATATCATGTTTCTATTTAATCTTTCCTGCTCCAAACTAAATATTCTCACTTCTTCAATGATTCTTTGTATGACATAGCTTCTTGATGATCTAGTTAATGAACTCAATAGATAATAGTAACAAGTAAAACATGAATATGTGGCAGGTACTCTTACAGGAGCTGGCTGTATGGTGATGACTAAATACAGCTCCTGCATTCATGGCTTTTATAACTGAGTGAGGAGAGAGATAAAAACAAGCAGTAACCAGATGAAGAAGTTTGACTGTTGATAAAATGCAATGAGGGAAACTCTGAGAGTGCTGTGAACAGAGAATTACAAGAACTTAACTAGCTTAAAATTAGTCGGGCATATGGAAATGGAGTGTAGTGAATGACAGATGCATGTTCCAGTGAGAGGGAACACAGACAAATGACAAATTGGAAGGATATATTGGTAACTTATATCACAGAAAAAGAAGCCAATCTCCTTAAGATATAAATACTTTTCAAACTCAAAGTGGTCTATATAGGATCCTAGCACAGAAGAAAGACATTAGTGGAAAAACTGATAGAATTTGAATATGGTGTGTAGTTGAGGAAATTGTTAATTTGCTAGTTTTGTTAGGTGTACTATGGTTATGTGTGAAATTTGCATTCGGGGAAATAGAGTGAAGACCACATTGGGATACTACTCTGCATTTTTTTTTTGCAACTTTCCTGTGATACCAAATTGGTTCAAAATAAAAAGGTAAAAATTTTTAAAGGAAACAATTACCAAAATATTTCTCAAGGAAAGTACTTTGCAAATAAATGTAAACCAAAGGCCTTTCAACCTGTGAAAAGATAATCCAAATTACTTGTAGTAGAAGAAATAGAAAATAAAACTTCAGTAAGATATTTTTCACCATAACAGCTTGACAAAAATTTTTTTTAATTATAACAGCAAACTCTTAAGTCAATCTCTGAAAAAGCAGTCACTATCTGACTTTGCTTGTTAAAGAGCAAAGTGGAAGAGCTTCAATATGGCAGGAGGAGTGAGATGCAGAGATCACCTTCCTCCCCGCAAATTCATCAGAAATACATCTACATGTGGAACAATTCCTACAGAACACCTACTGAATGCTAGCAGAAGACCTCAGACCTCCCAAGAGGCAAGAAACTCCCCACGTAGGACAAAAGAAAAAAGAAATAACAGAGACAAAAGAATAGGCACGGGACCTGAACCAGTGGGAGGGAGCCATGAAGGAAGAAAGGTTTCCACACACTAGAAGCCCCTTCGTGGGCAGACACTAAGGGTGGTGGAGTGGGGAAGCTTTGGAGCCACGGAGGAGAGCACAGCAACCGGGGTGCGGAGGGCAAAGCAGAGAGATTCCTGAACAGAGGATCGGTGCCAACCAGCACTCGCCAGCCCGAGACCCTTGTCGGCTCACACGCCGGGGTGGGCAGGGGCTGGGAGCTGAGGCTCGGGCTTCGGAGCTTAGATCCCAGGAAGAGGACTAGGGATGGCTGCGTGAACACAGCCTGAAGGTATTAGTGCACCATGACTAGCCGTGAAAAGTCTGGAGCTGCTGAAGAGACAAGAGACGTTTTCACTATCCACACCTCCCCTCCTGGGAGCCTGTGCAGCCCACCACTGCCAGGGTCCTGTGATCCAGGGACAACTTCCCCAGGAGAATGCACGGCGTGCCTCAGGCTGGTGCAACGTCCCGCTGTCCTCTGCTTCCGCAGGCTCGCCCCACATCCATACCCCACCCTCCCCTGGCCTGAGTGAGCCAGAGCCCCCAAATTGGCTTCTCCTTTAACCCCCTCCTGTCTGAGCGAGGAACAGAGGCCCTCAGGCGAGGGCATCTACACACAGAGGCAGGGCCAAATCCAAAGCTGAACCCCAGGAGCTGTGAGAACAAAGAAGAGAAAGGGAAATCTCTCCAGCAGCCTCAGGAGCAGCAGATTAAATCTCCACAATCAACTTGATGTACCCTGCATCTGTGGAATACCTGAAAAGACAACGAATCATCCCAAATTGAGGAGGTGGACTTTGGAAGCAATGATATATATATATTTTTTCCCTTTTTCTCTTTTTGTGAGTGTGTATGTGTATGCTTCTGGGTGAGATTTTGTCTGTATAGCTTTGCTTTTGCCATTTCTCCTAGGGTTCTGTTTGTCTTTTTTTTTTTTTTTCTTAATATAATTATTTTTTATTTTAATTATTTTATTTCTTCTTTCTTTCTCTCTTTCTTTCTTTCTTCCTTCCTTTCTTTCTTTCTTCTTTCTTTCTTTCTTTCTTTCTTTCTTTCTTTCTTTCTTTCTTTCTTTCTTTCTTTCTTTTTCTTTTTCTCCCTTTTATTCTGAGCCATGTGGATGACAGGCTCTTGGTGCTCCAGCCAGTGTCAGGGCTGTGCCTCTGAGGTGGGAGAGCCAAGTTCAGGACACTGGTACACAAGAGACCTCCCAGCTCCAAATAATATCAAACAGCGAAAATCTCCCAGAGATCTCCATCTCAACAGCAAGACCCAGCTCCACTCAACGACCAGCAAGCTACAGTGCTGGACACTCTATGCCAAACAACTAGCAAGAAGGAACACAACTTAATCCACTAGCAGAGAGGCTGCATAGAATCATAATAAGGCCACAGACACCCCCAAAACACACCACCAGACATGGCCCTGCCCTGTAGACAGCCAACATCCAGCCTCATCCACCAGAACACAAGCACTAGTCCCCTCCACCAGGAAACCTACACAACCCACTGAACAAACCTTAGCCACTGGGGACAGACACCAACAACAACGGGAACTACAAACCTGCAGCCTGTGAAAAGGAGACCCCAAACACAGTAAGTTAAACAACATGAGAAGACAGAGAAACACATAGAACATGAAGGATCAAGGCAAAAACTCGCCAGGGATAACAAATTAAGAGGAAATAGGCAGTCTACCTGCAAAAGAATTCATTATAATGATAGTAAAGATGATTCAAAATCTTGGAAATAGAATGGAGAAAATACAAGAAACGTTTAACAAGGACCTAGAAGAACTAAAGAGCAAACAAACAGTGATGAAGAGTACAGTAAATGAAATTAAATATTCTCTAGAAGGAATCAATAGCAGAATAACTGAGGCAGAAGAACAGATAAGTGACCTGTAAGATAAAAGAGTGGAAATAACTACTGCAGAGCAGAATAAAGAAAAAAGAAGGAAAAAAATTGAGGACAGTCTCAGAGACCTCTGGGACAACATTGAATGCACCAACACACGAATTATAGGGGTCCTAGAAGAAGAAGAGACAAAGAAAGGGGCTGAGAAAATATTTGAAGAGATTAGAGTTGAAAACTTCCCTAATATGGGAAAGGAAATAGATAATCAAGGCCAGGAAGCACAGAGAGTTCCATACAGGATAAATCCAAGGAGAAATATGCCAAGACACAAATTAATCAAACTATCAAAAATTAAGTACAAAGAAAAAATATTAAAAGCAACAAGGGAAAAACAACAAATAACACAAAATGGAATCCTCATAAGGTTAACAGCTGATCTTTCAGCAGAAACTCTGCAAGCCAGAAGGGAGTGGCAGGGCATATTTAAAGTGATGAAGGAGAAAAACCTACAACCAAGAATACACAGCAAGGATCCCATTCAGATTTGATGGAGAAATTAAAACCTTTAAAGACAAGCAAAAGCTAAGAGAATTCAGCAACACGGAACCAGCTTTAAAGCAAATGCTAAAAGAACTTCTCTAGGTAGGAAACACAAGAGAAGGAAAAGACCTATAATAACAAACCCAAAACAAATAAGAAAATGGTAACAGGAACATACATATCGATAATTACCTTAAATGTAAATGGATTAAATGCTCCAACCAAAACACATAGATTGGCTGAATAGATACTAAAACAAGACCTGTATATATGCTGTCTAAAAGAGATCAACTTTAGACCTAGGGATACATACAGACTGAAAGTGAGGGGATAGTAAAAGATACTCCATGCAAATGGAAATAAAAAAAAAGCTGGAGTAGCAATTCTCATATCAGACAAAATAGACTTTAAAATAAAGACTGTTATAAGAGACAAAGAAGGACACTACATAATGATCAAGGGATCAATCCAAGAAGAAGACAAACAATTTTAAATATTTATGCACCCAACACAGGAGCACCTCAATATATAAGGCAAATACTAACAACCATAAAACGGGAAGTCAACAGTAACACAATCATAGTAGGGGACTTTAACACTCCACTTTCACCAATGGAGAGACAATCCAAAGTGAAAATAAATAAGGAAACACAAGCTTTAAATGATACGTTAAACAAGATGGACTTAATTTATATTTATAGGACATTCCATCCAAAAACAACAGAATACACATTCTTCTCAAGTGCTCATGGAACATTCTCCAGGATAGATCATATCTTGGGTCACAAATCAAGCTTTGGTAAACTTAAGAAAATTGAAATCATATCAAGTATCTTTTCTGACCACAGTGCTATGAGACTAGATATTAATTACAGGAAAAAATCTGTAAAAAATACAAACACATGGAGGTTAAACAATACACTACTTAATAACCAAGAGATCACTAAAGAAATCAAAGAGGAATAAAAAAATACCTAGAAACAAATGACAGTGAAAATGCAACAACCCAAATCCTATGGGATGCAGCAAAAGCAGTTGTAAGAGAGAAGTTTATAGCAATACAATCCTACCTTAAGAAACAAGAAACATCTCAAATAATCAACCTAACTTTACACCTAAAGCAATTAGAGGAAGAAGAATAAAAAAGCCCCCAAAGTTAGCAGAAGGAAAGAAATCATAAAAATCAGATCAGAAATAAATGAAAAAGAAATGAAGGAAATGATAACAAAGATCAATAAAACTAAAATCTGGTTCTTTAAGAAGGTAAACAAAATTGATAAACCTTTCACCAGATTTATCAAGAAAAAAAGGGAGAAGACTCAAATCAATAGAATTAGAAATGAAAAAGGAAAAGTAACAACTGACACTGCAGAAAAACAAAGGATCATGAGAGATTACTACAAGCAACTCTTTGCCAATAATATGGACAACCTGGAAGTTATGGACAAATTCTTAGAAATGCACAACCTTTTGAGACTAAACCAGGAAGAAATAGAAAATATGAACAGACCAATCACAAGCACTGAAATTTAAACTGTGATTAAAAATCTTCCAACAAACAAAAGCCCAGGACCAGATGGCTTCACAAGCAAATTGTATCAAACATTTAGAGAACTAACACCTATCCTTCTCAAATTCTTACAAAATATAGCAGAGGGAGGAACACACCCAAACTCATTTTACAAGGCCACCATCACCCTGATACCAAAACCAGACACAGGCCAATACTACAGGCCAATATCGCTGATGAACATAGATTCAAAAATCCTCAACAAAATGCTAGCAAGCAGAATCCAGCAGCCCATTAAAAGGATCATACACCATGGTCAAGTGTGGTTTATCCAGGGAATGCAAGGATTCCTCAATATACACAAATCAATGTGGTACACCATATTAACAATTTGAAGGAGAAAAACCACATGATCATCTCAATCGATGCAGAGAAAGCTTTCAACCAATTTCAACACCCATTTATGATAAAAACCCTCCAGAAAGTAGGCATAGAGGGAACTTACCTCAACATAATAAAGGCCATATATGGCAAACCCACAGCCTCAATGGTGAAAAACTGAAACCATTTCCACTAAGATCAGGAACAAGACAAGGTTGCCCACTCTCACCACTATTATTCAACATAATTTTGGAAGTTTTAGCCACAGCAATCAGAGAAGAAAAAGAAATAAAATGAATCCAAATCAAAAGAAGAAGTAAAGCTGTCACTGTTTGCAGGTGACATGATACTATACATAGAGAATCCTAAAGATGCTACCAGAAAACTCCTAGAGCTAATCAATGAATTTGGTAAAGTAGCAGGATACAAAATTAATTCACAGAAATCTATGGCATTCCTATACACTAATGATGAAAAATGTGAAAGTGAAATCCAGAAAACACTCCCATTTACCATTGCAACAAAAAGAATAAAATATCTAGGAATAAACCTACCTAAGGAGACAGAAGACCTGTATGCCAAAAATTATAAGACACTGATGAAAGAAATTAAAGATGATACAAATAGATGGAGAGATATACCATGTTCTTGGATTGGAAGAATCAACATTGTGAAAATGACTCTACTACCTAAAGCAGTCTACAGATTCAATGGGATACGTATCAAACTACCACTGGCATTTTTCACAGAACTAGAAAAAAAAATTTCACAATTTGTATGGAAACACAAAAGACCCCGAATAGCCAAAGCAATCTTGAGAGCAAAAAATGGAGCTGGAAGAATCAGGCTCCCTGACTTCAGACTATACTACAAAGCTACAGTAATCAAGACAGTATGGTACTGGCACAAAAACAGAAAGATAGATCAATGGAATAGGATAGAAAGCCCAGAGATAAACCCACGCACATATGGACACCTTATCTTTGATAAAGGTGGCAGGAACGTACAGTGGAGAAAGGACAGCCTCTTCAATAAGTGGTGCTGGGAAAACTGGACAGGTACATGTAAAAGTATGAGATTAGATCACTCCCTAACACCATACACAAAAATAAGCTCAAAATGGATTAAAGACCTAAATGTAAGGCCAGAAACTATCAAACTCTTAGAGGAAAACATAGGCAGAACACTCTATGACATAAATCACAGCAAGATCCTTTTTGACCCACCTCCTAGAGAAATGGAAAGAAAAACAAAAATAAACAAATGGGACCTAATGAAACTTCAAAGCTTTTGCACAGCAAAGGAAACCATAAAGAAGACCAAAAGAAAACTCTCAGAATGGGAGAAAATATTTGCAAATGAAGCAACTGACAAAGGATTAATCTCCAAAATTTATAAGCAGCTCATGCAGCTTAATGACAAAAAAACAAACAACTCTATCCAAAAATGGGCAGAAGACCTAAATAGACAGTTCTCCAAAGAAGATATACAGATTGCCAACAAACACATGAAAGAATGCTCAACATCATTAATCATTAGAAATGCAAATCAAAACTACAATGAGATATCATCTCACACCAGTCAGAATGGCCATCAAAAAACCTAATCTAGAAACAATAAATGCTGGAGAGGGTGTGGAGAAAAGGGAACACTCTTGCACTGCTGGTGGGAATGTGAATTGGTTCAGCCACTATGGAGAACAGTATGGAGGTTCCTTAAAAAACTACAAATAGAACTACCATATGACCCAGCAATCCCACTACTAGGTATATACCCTGAGGAAACCAGAATTCAGAAAGAGTCATGTACCAAAATGTTCATTGCAGCTCTATTTACAATAGCCCGGAGATGGAAACAACCTAAGTGCCCGGGATGAATGAATAAAGAAGATGTGGCACATATATACAATGGAATATTACTCAGCCATAAAAAGAAATGAAATTGAGCTATTTGTAATGAGGTGGATAGACCTAGAGTCTGTCATACAGAGTGAAGTAAGTCAGAAAGAGAGAGACCAATACTGTATGTTAACACATATATATGGAATTTAAGAAAAAATAAATGTCATGAAGAACCTAGGGGTAAAACAGGAATAAAGACACAGACTTACTAGAGAATGGACTTGAGGATATGGGGAGGGGGAAGGGTATGCTGTGACAAAGCGAGGGAGAGGCATGGACATATATACACTACCAAACGTAAGGTAGTTAGCTAGTGGGAAGCAGCCACATAGCACAGGGAGATCAGCTTCGTGCTTTGTGACCACCTGGAGGGGTGGGATAGGGAGGGTTGGAGGGAGGGAGACACAAGCGGGAAGAGATATCGGAACGTATGTATATATATAACTGATTCATTTTGTTGTGAAGCAGAAACTAACACACCATTGTAAAGCAATTATATTCCAATTAAAAAAAATAATAACTTTTATATCTACTGTATTTCTCATGTTAAACCTGAATTAATGGAATTCTTTCTGTATCTTATCTAATGCATTGGAAAGAGAGATAATTTTCTTCATTTTAATCCTACTCAGTTTAAAGCTCTTGTAATAAAGTACTTTATTTTTGAAGATTTCTGACCAGTAAACTGCATACTTCAAAAATGAACAATCTAAACCCAATAGGCACTGTCCAACAACAAACCAGCCAATTCCCTAATACCAGGCAATTATATAGCGACTATCCAAACATAATAAAACAAGAAAAAAAAAAAAAGAAAGAAAATTATAAGACACTGAGGAAAGAAATTAAAGATGATACAAATAGATGGAGAGATATACCATGTTCTTGGATTGGTAGAATCAACATTGTGAAAAAGACTCAACTACCCAAAGCAATATACAGATTCAATGCAATCCCTATCAAACTACCACTGGCATTTTTCACAGAACTAGAACAAAAAATTTCACAATTTGTATGGAAACACAAAAGACCCCGAATAGCCAAAGCAATCTTGAGAAAGAAAAACGGAACTGGAGGAATCAGGCTTCGTGACTTCAGACTATACTACTAAGCTACAGTAATCAAGAGAGTATGGTACTGGCACAAAAACAGAAAGATAGATCAATGGAACAGGATAGAAAGCCCAGAGATAAACCCACACACATATAGTCACCTTATCTTTGATAAAGGAGGCAAGAATATACAGTGGAAAAAACACAACCTGTTCAATAAGTGGTGCTAGGAAAACTGGACAGCTACATGTAAAAGAATGAAATTAGGACAATCCCTAACACCATACACAAAAATAAGTTCAAAATGGATTAAAGACCTAAATGTAAAGACAGACACTATCAAACTCTTAAAGGAAAACATAGGCAGAACACTTTATGACATAAATCACAGCAAGATCCTTTTTGACCCACTTCCTAGAGAAATGGAAATAAAAACAAAAATAAACAAATGGGACCTAATGAAACTTAAAAGCTTTTGCACATAAAAGAAAACATAAACAAGACCAAAAGACAGCCCTCAGATTGGGAGAAAATATTTGCAAATGAAGCAACTGACAAAGGATTAATCTCCAAAATTTATAAGCAGCTCATGCAGCTAAGTATCAAAAAAACAAAAAACCCAATCCAAAAAAGGGCAGAAGACCTAAATAGACATTTCTCCAAAGAAGATATACAGATTGCCAACAAACACATGAAAGAATGATCAACATCACTAATCATTAGAGAAATTCAAATCATAACTACAAGGAGGTATCACTTCACACCAGTCAGAATGGACATCATCAAAAAATCTACAAACAATAAATGCTGGAGAGGGTGTGGAGAAAAGGGAACACTCTTGCACTGCTGGTGGGAATGTGAATTGGTTCAGCCACTATGGAGAACAGTATGGAGGTTCCTTAAAAAACTAAAAATAGAACTACCATATGACCCAGCAATCCCACTACTGGGCATATACCCTGAGAAAACCACAATTCAAAAGGAGTCATGTACCAAAGTGTTCATTGCAGCTCTATTTACAATTGCCAGAACATGGAAGCAACCTAAGTTTCCATCAACAGATGAATGGATAAAGAAGATGTGGCACATATATACAATTGAATATTACTCAGCCATTTAAAGAAACGAAACTGAGTTGTTTGTAGTGATGTGGATGGACCTAGACTCTGTCATACAGAGTGAAGTAAGTCAGAAAGAGAAAAACAAATACCGTATGCTATCACATATGTATGGAATGTAAAAAAAAAAATTGTCCTGAAGAACCTAAGGGCAAGATGGGAATTAAGACACAGACCTACTAGAGAATGGACTTGAGGATACAGGGAGGGGGAAGGGTAAGCTGGGACAGTGTGAGAGATTGGCATGGAGATATATACACTACCAAATGAAAAATAGATTGCTAGTGGAAGCAGCCACATAGCACAGGGAGGTCAGCTCGGTGCTTTGTGACCACCTAGAGGGGTGGCATAGGGAGGTTGGGAGGGAGGGAGATTCAAGAGGGAAGAGATATGCGGACATATGTATATGTATAACTGATTCACTTTGTTAGAAAGCAGAAACTAACACACCATTGTAAGGAAATTATACTCCAATAAAGGTGTTAAAAATTTTTAAAAATAATAAATTAATTTAAAACAAAGACCAAGGTGATGCAGCCACTATGGAGAGGAATTAAATAAATTTGGGTCAAAACCACATACACCTTTACCTTATGAAAATTTATTAGAATAATATACTGCACTTATGAGAAATGATCGTGAAGCTATATGTCCACTGGTATGAGAAAATATATGCACAAATGTGTTCACATTGGAGTCAGTTGGAAAAGGAAAATATCTGAAATTACATGCATGTCATTCATAAGAGACTGGGCTGAATAAACTATGGTACATTCACATAGTGCTGTACAGTGAAGCTTAATCAAAATGAGGAAGAACTTTACAAACTGATGTTAGTATTTTTTGGCATGAATTGTTAAATGAAAAATTAAAGGAATGAAAGAATGTCTATAGGCTACTTTTTGCCTGTGATAGAAAGGGAAATAAGAGTGTGTGTGTGTGTGTGTGTATGTGTGTGTGTGTGTGTGGTGATGTTTGTTTATGTTTGCAAAAAAAATTATAGAAAGGTAACCAGAAAGTAAGGAAAAATGTGGCTTCTAGAGGGCAGATGACATATGATAAGGATGAGGGATGAGTTGTGACATTTCTTGATATAATTTTTAAAATGGTTTCAATTTTAAACCATGTCAATGTTTTGCATATTCAAAATATAAAATATATAAACAAAATAGAAAACCCAAATCTTAAAATTGACTGCAAATAGAAATTACAAAATTTAACTTCATATCAAATTGAAATCATGAGAACACATGATTTCACATAACTTTTGAACACTACTGTCCTCAAGGAATGTATTCTAAGGGCAAAAAAAAATCTTAAAAAAAGAAAAACAGAAAAACAAAACTCAAGACTGAGTTATCAGTTTGTTCTTGATAAAAGCGTTGGAGGTGTGATTCAAAATTGTTTTTAGTATATTGTAAATTATAGCATATGAGTATATATACTAATATTTTTGGAAACCAGCTTTCATTGCTTAAAAAAGTAAAAATAATGTGAACTAGAGAAGGTGAGAAAGAATGCGGTGGAGTTTGATGATAATGGAACATATTAATATAGGCTCATATTTTGTAAAAAATATTTTTCTACATCTGTTCACAAAAAGGCTTAGAAATAATGACACTTCAGTGTCATAAGCATGTTTAGGTCTTAAATATTGCTTCTGAAGCACCATTCCCTAATGAAAGAAACCAGGCTCCTTGCAGAAATGAATGATTCCAGGTTTAGGCAGATAAAGTATAAAGTGATCTTAGAACACTTAATGCCTGAAAACAAGGACACAGGAGCTAGTGTGATGGTACTTCCACAAACTAAATGTGGGACAATTTGAGCACTAAAATGAATAGTGAATAATAAAAGAAACAGATCATAACACATGGAATTGAAAAATTCACAGACCTACAGTGACACTAGAAAAATGATGATGATAGTGATGATAATAACCATATTAGAAAACAAGACAGAGGAAAACAAGGAAAACTTTCCTTTATAGAAAAATTCTGACTAATAATTGTAGAAGACATGATAGAATGGGAAAACCACCATTTTATTGATATAAGCCCCAATGTAATGATTAATTCAGGTAAAGGTCATCAAAGGATGCTAAAACATTTTGATGAACGATTTTTGAGGAACTGAATATTTACATACCCTCTTGCAAAAAGGAAAAAAAGACTACCTTTTACAATTTCTATTGACCCTCTCCCTAACCAAGTAATCAAATTAAGCATCACCAATTTTGTGAAACTGAATTTACATGCCTCCCGAACTGATGCAATAAAATATTCAAACAACAGCTTTGTAATATTCTTTCCAAAAGCGTTTAATCTAAATCTGATAATGACAAAACAAATGGATAAATATAGAATGCAAGATGTTCTGCAAGATAAGTGGCATAAACTCCATGAAAAATGTATACCTTGAAATTAAAGAAAAGAAAAGGTAGAGGGGCTGTCTTACATTTAAGACAATTAATGAAGCATACAAATTAAATGCATCAGCTTTTACTGGATTTTGGATTTTAAAATAATGATAAATGAGATTTTGGTGAAAACTGAATATGAACTGTGCATTACATTGTATTATTGAATTAATGTTACTTTTCAGAAGGAGCTGCAGAAAATGCCCTTTTTTTTTCTTTCTGAGATGCTTACTGAAGTATTTTGGGATAAAACATCATGCTTCCTTCAATTTATTTGCAAACAACTGAGAGAAAGAGGATGTTAACAATTGGTGAATCTAGTCAAATATATGTGATTGTTCACTGTATCACTTTTTTTTTTTTTTTTTTTTTATCCTATTTCTCTAGTTGCTTTAGGTGTAAGGTTAGATTGTTTATTTGAGATGTTTCTTGTTTGTTGAAGTAAGAATGAATTGCTATAAACTTCCCTCATTGAACTGCTTTTGCTGTGTCCCATACGTTTTGGGTCATCGTGGTCATTCATTTCTATGTTTTTTTTTGTTTTTTTTTTTAGTGGTACGCAGGCCTCTCACCGTTGTGGCCTCTACCGCTGCGGAGCACAGGCTCCGGACGCGCAGGCTCAGTGGCCATGGCTCACGGGCCCAGCTGCTCCACGGCATGTGGGATCCTCCTGGACCGGGACATGAACCCTCATCCCCTGCATCGGCAGGCAGACTCTCAACCACTGCGCCACCAGGGAAGCCCCACTGTATCACTCTTTTACCTTTTCTATGGTTTTAAAAATTTCAGGAGAGGGCTTCCTGGGTGGCGCAGTGGTTGAGAGTCCGCCTGCCAACGCAGGAGACACGGGTTTGTGCCCCGGTCCACAAGAATCCCACATGCTGTGGAGCGGCTGGGCCCGTGAGCCATGGCCGCTGAGCCTGTGCGTCCAGAGCCTGTGCTCCGCAGCGGGAGAGGCCACGACAGTGAGAGGCCTGCGTACCGTAAAAAAAAAAAATTCACAAGAAAAAATGTAAAATAAATAAACTGAATTGAGATTAGGATGACCCTTAAGCACATGGCAGAGGAAAATAAACATGTATCTGAATGAATGAAGGGAAAAACATATGAAATGCAAAATCACCTCATCTGTATTTTAGTTGCCACCATAACAATAGTGTTTGAGTGTATTCAAATTGGCAGCACTTTGACACTTCTGGTTCACTGTAATTTTAAAGAATTAATGTTTCCAAATTTGTGATGATATTCACTCATTTGACTAGCTGTCTTTAGAGGATGTGTTGTATTTGTGTACATAGAGTCCTTTTCACCTACCAATTCCTCTTTGGGTTGCTTGCTCAATCATGCACCTAAGAAGTTTGAGTTAATTGGAAATCATAGTTTTCAAACTCTGTGACTTAAGAGTGGACACTTTATTGAGGGTAGTAAAATTATTTTATTCACTCTTCCTGGAGTCCATAGTGGTCAGCCAAGAGACAGGCATACAAACTAAACAGATCAGAGTGCTTCTCTAGGAGTTTATGTGCAATCTCTGATCAAGGGAATCTTTTTTTTCCTTCAAACTTTGCTAAATTGGAAGGATGCATGCTACAACTTTCTGGGCTGATGATACCCACTGCAAATCCAAGATCTCCAAGGCATAAAAAATAAGCAGTGTGAAAGAAACAAAGAGGGGAAGGGAGGTCTATCAATACAGGTAGACAGAGAGATTGAGAGAGACAGAAAGAGAGAGAGAGAGAGAGAGAGGGAGAGAACATGGTTCTAATGACATTTTTTACTTTTCAGATGTCTTTAAGGCTACTTCCACTCCCTGATTGCACAGTTTTTGGAAAATCCCCTTCTTGGTTAAAGCTAGCTGAGTTAGCTTTTAGTTATATACAACTGGAAAAAATCCTGATGCACTGTTGAACACAGTGAATATTGTTCATGTAGTTTCAATACATCACCCCACATGCTAAACATTTATCCAGTAAACTAACATACTCTATTAAACTAAGAAAGTAATAATACTAACTCATTAATTTAGATGTCCTTAAGTTTTTTTCTTAATTTTCACTGAAGCTAAGCAACACTATCAATTAATGAAAGTTCCAAATGTAGACAATATGAATCCACATATGGATACATTATTTATAATCTTATATACTGTATGGTGCATATTTAATTTAGAGACCAATGGAGTTATATGGATTTATTTGTAGCTGGTCTATTTTTACCTTTGTTCTTTTGTGCTCTCTTGTGTACCAGAAAAACGAACAATTTGGTCTAAGTGGCTAGATGGTGGTTTAACTGCTATCATATTTACCTTTGCATTTCTTAAGAGGAACAGAGGTGGAGGAATGCCAAATAAATTAAAAGCTGTATATTGAGTATATAACAGAGTAATACTGTTTCAAACCCCCTTACAGTACCATCTACATCTACAATAAAATAGAATATAAACAGAGATTGCCAGAGTTTAAACTCTGTTTCTTTTCTGTATTGATGCCTAATCTCTTTTGATCTGCCATTACCAATACATCCTCTGAAGTTGTGGTACATTAGGTACCCTCAAGTGAGTGAATTTAAAGCACTTGAAAACCCCACATTATTAAGTCAGTCAACACTTCTTTAGTGCCTATTGTGAGTCATGTGCTATGTTGGCAACTGGAAAATCAGAATAAACAAAAGCCTCATACTATACCAGTGGTATAAACTGGTAAGCATAAGTAAATATGGACTGGAAAAGTATAAACAAGCAATATTTCAGATGGAAGATAAGGTGAAAACCAAAACCATTTAAATTCCTCATGGTTCTGCTCTTCTGTGACATTGAATCTATTTTTTTTTTCTCCTTTTGTTTGAAGAGAGAGAGAAAGTGGTATGAGCACCTGGAAGCAATTTGCAGATAAATTCAATCATTTAGGGATGTATTCTTGCATCGTTTGCCCTTTTATAAAAGACAAAGAAAGACAAAAAAGAAAAAGAAAACATGCAGGAAAGGAGCTTTCGAAATACCTAGATGTCAAAATCATTATATATTTTGGAAATATTAAACCATACAGAAATATCTCCATCTATAATTTGCTCTAACAGTTGTAATTTAGGAAATTGGAAGGAAATATGATCTAAAACTGAATACTAAAGGTAAAATTAAGACTTACTCTTAAGGAACTATTATGGGCTGAAATGTTCTCTCAAAGCTTCTATAGAAGTCCTAATCCTCAGTACTTCAGAAGGACACATGGTTACAAGAGGGTTTCCTAGACAGACCTATTTTCCTAAAACAATAGGTGAAACTGTCTTTTAATTGTGGCTAGTCAATATGCTTCAAACAGTCCTTGGAGAGAACAAAAATCCCATAAAGAATTTCTTCTCCAGATGAAAATTAGGAATACTACTAAAACTAAATAATCAAAACAATGAACATTTATTGGGCCTTTATTATTTGCTGGGCACGATATTGAGTGCTTAACCTTATTTATGATTTCACTAATTCCCAGAACTGTTTTATGAAGTTGGTGTGATGGTTCTTGTTATACATAAAATAAGCATAGATATAACACAGATAAAAACAACGTTAGCAAGGTTAAGCAATTTGCTCCAAGGCAGAGAGCTAAATTTGCTACTGCAGGTGTCTTTACCCATGTTCTTCTAACATCTATGAACTCTAGCTTCAGGGATGTGGTTTTAGCAAGAACTGATTAATTCCCCTGCCCTAAAATAGGTAACAGGTATTTTACTACAGATGAGGAGTAATCCTTTAATTAAGACAAGTACAATAAGATGAAAAGGGAAGATGGTGGTTCACATACTTGGCAAATTTTACCACGCAAGCAGAGCTTTACAGGACTTCATTTTGTTTTAAAGTTAACAATTCTGTGCAATAAACACCTGTTTTTTCTTTTTTGTTTTGTTTTGTTTTTTGTTTTCTGTCATAGTCCACAGGGCTTATTGCGGGTTTTGGTTCCATTCTCTCTATTTAGGTTGCTGTCACTCATGCTATTGAGACTGTTTCCCAAAAAAGTAATTTAGGACACTGTCTATTTCATAATAAAAGTAGAACTTCAGCTGCTTGTATATAGTCCATACTTTCATTTGTAAGTGGAGGAAAAACAAAAAAGTGTAAATGGGGGAGCAAAAACAGCCAAGAGTTTTAATGTGGTAAATATAAAATAATATATAAGAACTATCATATTACTTACATGCCACAGTATTGAATATTGATTGTTAATAGGAAGGAAGTGGGATTAACTGAATGTCAAAAGTTTCAAATTAGTCTTTTAAGAGAACTTCCTCATTCAAGGGTGTAAGCAATTGGAATGGTTTGCCAAAGGAGTTCACAGAATTTCACACTTTCAGTATGGTAAAACAAACAAACAAACAAAACACCAGCAAACACAAATATTCAACATGTCCTTATTTTGAATTATTTTCTATTTTATTATAGTTTGCTAGAGAAATTCCATTGAAAAACTCCCAACTTGGATAACTGAAGAAATGGAGAAGATTGAAGTGACCAGACATTCGCCAGGATAGCTGGGGAGCTTACAGTGCAAACACAGGTCAGATGGGAAAAGAGAGCAACCAACAGTCACTCATACTCATGGAGATAAAAGAGAAGGCTGTGAAAGCAGGACTAACTCTCCTTAATTAGAAAAGAAACTTAAGTAAGCACAGGCTTTTATTTTTTTCTAAATGGGAAAGGGGATGCCAAAGATAATTGTTTTGTCATCAAGGCAAGATCAAATTGTTGACCATCTAATTATATTGGGCAAAATAACAACGGATCTTACTGATGGCCTTCCTAATTCTGGAGCTCAGAAATCAAATTAAAATGGGAGATATTATGCTTACGGTCTAATTTGCCCAGAGTTCATTATATTGGAGGCTTACAGAGAGCTTTGTGACTAATTACTTTTCATTGTCTACTTCCTCAATATTACAGCTGATATCATCTAAGTATAATCAAATCAGATCAATGTCAAATCAATGATCTGATAGAACGAAGAGTGAATTTAAAGCATAGCTGAGCCTGAACAAGTTTAAACATGCATACACTTACTTGTGATGTGTAACTTTAAATAAGATTTTGAGTTTTTCTGGAATTACAGAGTTGTGCATAGTATACTCAAGTTTGCAGACAAATATAGTTCCTTATTCTCTGAAAATGACATATTATCTTCATGCATACCTGTAGCCACTATTGGATAAGAAGAGTAAAAAGGAATCAAAGTTAATTTTTTTGAGAGTGGAGGGTCAAGTCTGGTTTAATTTTATAATTTGAGATATACTTTGAGGAGGTTAGTTTCTTGGAGTGTTTAGGAGATGAGTTTCCCTAGGATAAGCACCCAGTGTTTTAGATTATCTTTGCTCCTGCTACAGTTCCCTTTAGTGTCTGCTGGTATGAAGGGGTTGAATACACACATGCCATCAAATGAAGAGAGTCTCAAAAATGACTGAAGTGTGTTCTGCTGTTCCCTGGACCAAAGACTCCTAAAGTGTGACTGGCCCATCCTGGGGCCTCTGCTGGTGTCAGTGTTTCATATTTATCTGCTCGGTCAGGGTGGGTCTTTGGCTGTTTGGCCTCCATCTCAACTCTTACTGCTGCTGTCCCTTGGCTTCAGGTCTGGCAGTGATGTCCATAGACCCCGTCCACGTGGTCTACTCTTCAGCCCTTACGTATAAGGTCCCCATTGCCCCCCTGGAGAGCCCCCTCTTCTGCCAACCTTCTAAGCCAGATGTTGAACTAACTCCCATGCCACTATCCTTCCTAAAAGAAAACACATTCACACTACATGGGAATAAAGGAAGCTACACACAGGCTCTTTTCCACGTAACAATGTCATGTCATGCCACTGAGTTTACATTAATGGAAAACCCATATCACTAGCCCCTTTGGTACATCAATATTGTCTCCCAGGATTTCATACTGGTTAAAGGGAAAAGCTCTCTGCTCTCAGTGGTCCTTCCATTTAACAGATACATGTCACCCTCTCTGGGATGGCATTCTTATCCCTTGCTCTTTCATTCTATTCTAGGGTGTTAACCTCATGAGCTACTTGTAAGCATAGATTTCCTATCTATACAATATGACATTATGATCTGGTTCCAGAATTGATTCATGATATGCTGAGAGAATTTAGAAAATCTTCCATCTCTTTTTCAGTCCTGGATTACAAGATTTTCTGTTTGTTGCAAGATGATTTGGGGGAATTCTAGTAGCTGAATAGCAATTTTTTATTACTCTTTGCATGTCACCCATAACAATTCTGTACATGTCTCACTCAGTCCCTAATGGGGTTATACCTGGTAGTAGGAGACTGTCTCAAGATTACTAGGGAGAAGGTCTGTAGACAAAATGAAAAATAGAAAGACATATTAATAATTTCAAAAATATTAATTCTTTGTGTGTCTAATTTCCATTTTCCCCCTTCCCCTCTCCAAGCAGATCTATTTTCTTCACTTTGCTGCCCTGATTGGACCCATCAGGAGGCTAACTACACACTACATCATTTATACTCTCTTGCTCTCCAATGTCCAATTCCTTTAGGCCAATGGATGGTACCAAAGGGAGATTAGAGAGGAAAGGGAGAGAGATGTTTAGTTGTTCTCCCTTCACCTGCCTTGTTTCACTATGGCTGGCAAGGTCTCCATTCCCTATGGTCAGGATTCCATTAGGCTAGCTCTCTTCCTTGACTCCAGTTACAGCTGTCCTTCCCTCTTTGATACTTCCAGTCTAGAAAGGGAATGTTTTCCCCCTGTGGCTAGGTCTTTGGTGTCTCACCATCATCTGTTGGTTCCTTTAACTCTGCCTACCCCGTTCTAAATAGTCCCCCCACTAGTCACACTTCAGTTAAACCTTTCCGAATATTCCCATCTTACTGAAACCCTTACTGGTACCTATCTTTAAATTATCAATTGAAAAGTTCATTTATTATTTTGACAACTATGTATGCTGAGCATCAATCCCTGTGCTGAGAATAAAACCACCAGGTGGGAACAAAATGAAAAGTCCTTGATCTCATGGAGCTTATCACCTAATGAAGGGCACAGACAATCAACAGTAAGTTTATTATGATGAAGTGGTAATAATTGCTATAAAGAAGAATAAAGAAGGAATGGGGTGGGTAAGAAGGTGATGGTGAGGGGAGTGAAATTTTCGAAGAATAGTCAGAGAAACCTTCACTGCTCACTGAGAGAGTGATGAATGAAGAGAATAAGGGAATAATATGGGCTGAATTGTGTCCTCCCAACATTCATGGGACCCTAACCTTAATGTGACCGTATTTGGAGATAGGTCCCTTAAGGAAGTAATTTAGGTTAAATGAGACCATAAATGTGGGGTCCTAATACAATAAGACTGACATCCTTATAAGAAGAGATATCTGGAGTGCACTGAGAAAGGCCATGTGAAGACATAAAGAGAATGTAGCGGTCTACAAGCCAAGGATAGAATCTTCAAGAGAAGCCAACTGTGTCAATATCTTGATCTTGGACTTCCAGCTGCCAGAATTATAAGAAAATAAATTTCTTTATTGTTGTTTAAACCACCCCATCTATGGCATTTTGTTATGACAGCTCTAGAACACGAATACAAGGAACAAGCCACAGGATGTATAAAATAAGACCATATCAGGCAAAAGGAATGGCAAGGGTAACAGCCCGGAGGCAGGAAGATCATTGGCAGATACAAAGGAAGAGTAAAGGGATAATGTTCCTATAGCAGAGTAGATAAGGGAGAGATTATCAGGAGATAAGGTAAGAGAAGTAATGGAGGTCCAGATCTTTAATAGCCAGATAAGCTTTATTCCATACACAAAGAAGCTCTGATAGCTGAGATGGGAATAGAGGAGGAAGAGTAGGAGGAAGGTGATCAATGAGAGAGCAACTGCAATAGTTCAATGAGACACATGTGGCTTGGATAAGGATGTTAAGGGTGGAGGTGGTAAGAAGTGGTTAAATTTTAGATTATCTTGAAAGTAAAGCTAATAGAGATTTTTGTTTGTTCGTTTATGTTTGTTTAATTGATTAGATGTATATTGTGATGGAAAGAAAGTTGTCAAGGATGAATGCCCAAGTGTTTTTCCTGAGCAACCAACACATAACATGTACACTTACTAAGATGACAAGACAACGGGAAGAATCTAGCATTTGGATGTGGGCATGGTTAGCTTGAATTGTGTATCTGTATCCAAGTGCAGATGCAAAGTAGACAGTTGGAAATATGAAGCTGAAATTCAGGGTAGTGCATGGGGAGAGGTGAAGTAGAAAGTATTTATGTGAAGCACTACTCTGATATACAGTGAATGCAGCAAAGATAAATCAGACCTTGCACCTGTCTCCAAAAAAAACATATGATTTTAGTAGAGAATACACATTTAGTAAAGCATTGACGATTCTATGTAAAAGTTGCCACAAGGGGGAAGAGTGTATTATGACCACAGAAATTTTCTTGGAATTGTTTGCATGTCTCATATATTCAGTTCCTGAATTGCTTTAACAAAATACAGTTGATAAAGATGTGCAATATTTGTACTTTTAATACCTATTCATTTGTTTTTCCATTATATACCTTGTTTGCTCATCCATTATTGGTTAAAAAAGAACATTTAAAATATAACATCAACTAAACTGTTCCATGCTGAAATTTTATATCACTTTTTCAAGACTTTTATAATGTCTATACATAGTAATTACACCTACTGAATGACAATAGCCAATTAAACTAACCTAAGATGATATAATACTCTATACAGAAAATTGCCTACAAAGTATGGGAGGGAGTCATAAAGTGGGAAGATTGGTGGTAAGCATGTGATGAACAGAATGTAAGAAATACTTTCAAATTCCTAAATATTGGCTAAACTAAAACTACATTTACCTTTGAGTTACATAGAAAAACTCTAGCTAGGTGTTCAATTAACTACATTTAAGGAGACTCAGATATCTGAGATCTAATTTTACTTCCAGCAGTGATCGTTACCTAAACTTTAGTTTTTTTGCCCCGGCTTTTACCCTACACATGCCCATCCTCCTTCACCAGACAGGTGTGAAATTTGCAGACCTTAACAACAGTTAATCTACAACTGGTCAGTTTAACCAAGCAAAGTAAAAACTTTTCTAGTTTGAATGTTTCTTATCATTTTGAAAATTATATAATTAAAATTTCTAAAATTATGGTGCTGCATGTATTTGACAATAGGTATATTAGTTGCAGGCTACCTAAGAGCAAAGCCTGATACAAGGACATAGGTACAGGTAAGTTATTTGGAAAGCTCTCCGCAAAATCAGGAGAGAAGGGTCAGAAAAACGAAGCCAGGGAAGGAGGATTTAGGATGTGTTTAGGGACCTGGTATGGGCACCAGGGTCTTGATTCTCCCAGTATCTCAGAGAATTTAGGATTGTTCTAAAATTGTCTGCAAGACAGCAAAGGGCTGAGACATCATTCCAAGGGAATGTGACATGTGTCATCAAAAGCCTACACTAGCTGTCAAAATTCAACCATTTGTTTCATGATTCTGCTGCAAAAATAAAACTATCCTCTAGAATCACAGGAATACAAAGGATTCACAGTGAACTAGAAAAAACAAAATCCTCTCTAACATGGGTCTTCCAGCCTCTGGTCTTGCCCAACTAAAATTGAGTTTGAACAATTCCAAAGTTAACTCAGAAGATCATCAACATTCCTAGAGCTTTGCATATTTTCACTGTGCCACCCTAAACATGTCACTGATGACTATCCTCCTGATCTAACTTCAGCATCTCAGGAATTGCAAGCAGATATTTAAAGACAGGGTTATTGGAGAAGTATGATAGCTAGATCTCGGATAGGCAGTTGACATTGTCTGCCACGAAATAGGTCTCATCATATTTGTCTGTTTAATATTTAATTTAAATATACAAATTTAGCAAGGTTGAATTAGTAACACAAAATATACTTCCATTTACAACGGATAAAATTTGATGCCAACACAAGAAATATTTACTTCTTGACTTGAAGAATCTACTCATATTTTAAGCCACTATCTTTTTCCTGTGTCATTTTCATGGATATTTTGATAGCTCTAAATCTAAATACAGATAATCCTATATGACAGATCCCAAATAAACTTAAAAGTCTCAATAGTTAAAGTTTCTCTTATTGTTATAAATAGCTGCATTTACTTGTCTCCCATTACCTCTCTCATTACCTCTTCCAAGTCCCATATTAGCTTCCACCAGACATGTATATTTCAAATAAAGCTAAAGTAAAATTCTAGACAGTTATCTTCAGAAAGGATGAGCAAACTTATTTATGATTCATTTGCCTTTTTAATCTAGGCTCTTCATTGGAAGCCTCTGATACTGACAGTTTGAAGAGATAAATAGGCCAACTATGGTCATTACACAGAGATATACTCAAGCTCATCAGAATATTCTTGTCTCCTCTTTTAATTTACATAATTTCTAAATGTGCTAAGAATGGAAAGCATTGTTCATTGATGGCAGTTTTTACTACAGAAAAATCAGCAACATAAAACACATTGTGGCTTGACCAACATTGAGAAAGTGATTGCTATAAGTGTTTTTTTATAACTCCCTTGTCAGAAAATTTTAGTTTGAATGCAACTGTTTTCATCAAATGTTCTATCACAGGAACATTTACAAGTGGTCCTAGCAGGCCAGTCTCTGAGGATCAGATTTTATATCAAAGTTTCAGGGAATGCATGTATCTTTTCAAGTTAATGTTTTTGGGTTTTTTTTTTTTTTTTTGATATATACCCAGGAGTGGAATTGCTGGGTCACATGGTAGTTCTATTTTTAGTTTTTTGAGGAACCTCCATACTGTTTTCCATAGTGGCTGCATCAATTTACATTCCCACCAACAATGTACAAGTGTTCCCTTTTCTCCACATCCTTGCCAATGCTTGTTACTTGGGTTCTTTTTGATGATAACTGTTCTGACAGGTATGAAATGATATCTCATTGTGATTTTGATTTGCATTTCCCTGACGGTTAATGTTGTGAGCATCTTTTCATGTGACTGTTGACCATCTGCATGTCTTCTTTGGAAAAATGTCTATTCAGTTCCTCTGCCCATTTTTTAATTGGGTTGTTTGGTTTTTTGATGGTGAGTTGTATGAGCTATTTACATATGTTGGCTATTAATCCCTTATCAGTCATATCATTTGCAAATATTTTCTCCCATTTAGTAGGTTGTTTTTTCTTTTTGTCCGTGGTTTCCTTTGTTGTGCAAAAGATTTAAATTTGATTAGGTCCCATTTATTTACTTTTGTTTTTATTTCCTTGGCTTTAGGAGACAGATTCACAAAAATAGATTCATGCACCCTAATGTTCATAGCAGCATTATTTACAGTTTCCAAGATATGAAACAACTTAAGTGTCCATCAATATATGGATGGATAAAGAAGATGTGGTAATATATACACACAATGGAATACTACTCAGCCATAAAGAGAATGAAATTCTACCATTTTGCAGTAACATAAATGGACTTGGAAGGCATTATGCTAAGTGAAAAAAGTCAGACAGAGAAAGACAAATACTGTATGATATGACTTATATGTGGAATCTAAAAAATACAACAAACTAGTGAATATAACAAAAAAGAAGTAAACCCACTGATATAGAGAACAAACTAGTGGTGACCAGTGGGGAGAAGAAGCGGATGGGAAACGGAGGGGTGGGGGATTGGAAAGTACAAACTATTGGCTGCAAGATAGGCTCAAGGATATATTGTACTAATGGGGAATATAACCAATATTGAGTAATAACTGTAAATGGAATGTAACACTTAAAATTGAATAAAATTTTTAAAAATAAATAACAATTAATAAAAAAGATTGGAATGGTAGTTCCTAGGGAAGAGGAAATATTTTGGGCTGGTGCAACAACCAGTGGGCGAGTGGTCATTATAGAGACAAAAACCTAACTTGATTATTTCCAAGATAAAAAGTGATCCAAGTGACAAATAGGAATAGCAGAGGAAAAACAGCTTGGGAAAGACAATGTTTTTTACTGTGCAGAATCAAGAAACAAGATTCTTTCACTTAAAAGGGATATAAGGTGGGGAGAAAGAAAGAGAGAAAAGAAAGGAGAGAGAGAGAATGGAGAAAAGGAGAGAGAAGGAGAGAGGATGAGATGGAAGGTATAAGGGAATGAAAGAATAAGAGAAAAATGAGGGAGTGAAAAAAGAGTTAAAAAGGAAAGGAGAAAATGAAGGGATGGGTACAGGCAGGAAGGAGGGGAGGATGCCAGACCTGTGCCAACATTCAGACCCTTAGTGTGCCCCGTGATGCAGGAGATAGGCAACAGCAACCAAGTTTCCTCCCTTTAATAATATTAATGCATAATAGCTGTATGTTATCAGATGCTACTTAAATATGTCATCAAGAGGAAATGCTAGCCTAACTCAGGTTACATCTAATTTCTTTGGAAAATGTTCTCTCCAAAGTGGCTTAGAAAAAAAGGATTGGTTTCAAATAGGGAAAGCTCTCTAGGTTTAATAGCTCCTCTTTTAACTATTTAAAAACCAGAGGGGTAATCTTAAATTCTCTCTCCTTAAGGGGTCCCTATTAAGGGCTATGTGGATAGGCTTTAAAGAGACATTAAGTATGGGTATTATCAGAGCTTCTAAAAAACAAGGAAATGACTCCTATACATTTAAATAAGAATGTTTGGTAACAACATTGAATGGTTCAGTGGAATGAGCATAAACGTTCAAGTCTAAATTATCTGGGTTCTTTGTGATATACAGTAGGTCCTTATTAGTTATCTATTTTATATATAGTAGTATGTATATGTCAATCCCAGTCTTCTTCAAAGAACACTACTCGATACTCTGTAATGGCCTATATGGGAAAAGAATCTAAAAAAGAGTGGATATATGTATATGTATAACTGATTCACTTTGCTGTACACCTGAAACTAACACAACATTGTAAATTGACTGTACTCCAATAAAAATTTAAGAAAATAAAAGAGAAAGACTAAAGATATCTTGAAAAAAAATTATCTGGGTTCATTTTTTGGCTTGCTCTCTGGGGGAACTTGAAGAAACAAGGCTTTTTCACCTCTAATTACTGCATCAAAGAAACAGAGTTAATACAACTAATTTCAGAGATGCTGTGGGGACTTGATATGATGTAAGCCTAGCACATGGCCCAGCCTCCAAGCTTCAGCCTCCAGGAGTGGTTTAGTTCCATCAATGTGCAAGTTGAATATTGCTCTATATTTATCTATTTGAGTTACAAGATATTTATCAAAAACTATCTAAGTTCAAATCACCATGCTAGGTGCTAGAAAGTGGCTTTGCAGACTTCACCTGGATAAATATAAAATATTTTATGTTATTTTATGCTTTTGAGTGAGAGGTAGGACTTAATAAATGATGCTTTATACCTTGGAAATTTCTCTGCTCGTAGATTTTATTATCTCTTCTGTTCACTAGCCAAAATTTCATGACCTGAATTGTGAGAGAGCTGTAGTTTAAATCACACTGCTGTGTATATATTTAAACACCTGTCTTTTCCCATAAAGTATAACCTTTTTTAGGGCTAGGCGTCTGTGTTACAGTTCTTTAAATTTCCTGCAATACCAAGAATATTATGCTACATGTAGATAAATTGTGGATAAAGTACTAGGGAGTTCTTACTAATTCCATCTGGAATTAGAAAACCAGAGAATTTATTATTATGCATTCTCTTGGACAGTTATATCTGAATTTGGGAACAATCATAAGCTAATTCAAAAAAGTCTTATTTATGGCGTTAGTTCCAATTTATTACTCAAAGTGCAATTCACTCTGCCTCCTTGTAATATAACAAATCACAAAGAAAGCATGCATTCCAACTTCTTCAAGTCCAATTGCAATTGACAAATGCTTCTTCAGATCATGAAAGAGCTATACACAGAAAAATGAAAATTTCTGGAAATACTGGAAGGCAGATAGTTTCTAGAGGACGTTGTCCTGTCTTACAGAGGAACAAATATTGGAAATGTTAGAAAGTTCAAATATATGCCAGTCGAAACAAATCTACAGACAATCTATTACAGTTATGAATTATAAATATGTATTATAGGCTTCAATTTGTTCATGAAAGTTTTATAATGTATATTTATTTATTTATTTATTTTTTAAATTTTTTATGCTGGGGGTAGGAGTTTATTAATTAATTAATTAATTTTTGCTGTGTTGGGTCTTCGTTTCTGTGCAAGGGCTTTCTCTAGTTGTGGCGAGCGGGGGCCACTCTTCATCGCGGTGCGCGGGCCTCTCACTGTCGCGGTCTCTCTTGTTGCGGAGCACAGGCTCCAGACGCACAGGCTCAGTAGTTGTGGCTCACGGGCCCAGCTGCTCCGCGGCATGTGGGATCCTCCCAGACCAGGGCTGGAACCCGTGTCCCCTGCATCGGCAGGCGGACTCTCAACCACTGCGCCACCAGGGAAGCCCCTATAATGTATATTTAAATTGCATTTAATAAACAAAATTGCAAATTAAAATTCTTTTCTTTTTTATTAAGATATATAAAATTACATTGGATATTTTGTATCACTTTTTTGCTATTTTCAAAAAAAAAAGATCTTTTTAATTAAAAATATTAAAGTAAGTTTGTGGTTGTTTAAGCTAGTATTTTTTTTTTTACTGATACACAATTTAATAATTACCTTCATGTAAGAAATTAAAAAACAAACAGAAAATCTTAATTTAATATATTTTAATACTTATTTATATTTTAATCTTTTGTTTCTTAATTTGCATTATAGACACTTTATGTTTCCTCTGATAATTTACCTGTCATTGTTTTTTAAGTTCAGTGGTGGCATAAGCAAAAAAATATTAAAAACACTGGAAATGGAGTTCAGGAATCTTTGCTTTGAAATCAACTCTGTTGGTGATAAGACAAGTCATGTGACCTTGGGGAATTTCTGTCTACACTGAGCAGTTTCCTCATCTGTTAACGTATCAGAAAGAGTGAGAGAGCTCTGTGGGGTCATTTTTACAAAGGCATTATTATTGTTTTTATTATTATTTATTATTATTGACTATTGTTTCTTGCATTACCAAATGTGTGACTGAGCCTCAGATATAATTTATGATCATTAGTCAACTTAAAACGATTGACAGAATATAACAGTTCTGTAAGATCAATGATTGTAATAGTGTAACTCTAGATATGGGCAGAAGCAACAAGAGGGAAAAATTTCCAAGACCATAGTGGACTCGTAAGACATGTGGTCCAGAGGTTTCTGGCTACTGTTAATAGGGATTAGTCTGGTGATAGTACACTGAGAGTCTATCAGTGAAATCCATGTCTAACTTGGGAATGAGCATTTCTAACACCATGGGGCAAACTGGTCACAAAATGCCTCCCAAATCTTGTCAAAATTAAGACCAAAAGGGAAGGGATTGTAAAATAAACAGTGTTACCCACCATCCAGTTCTACAAGAATCAAGTCATTAGCCACTGCAGTTGCTGACCTACAATACACCCCGAAAGGAATTCAGGGTGAAGATCAGGAAGAAACACTGTGTTCTCTGGGGAAACTGGCAGAACAGGCCTTTCTAACTAACAGGCATAGTTAGATTTTTTCCGAAGAAATTTTTTATGAACCTGGATTCTTGCATTTCCTGTACTTAGAAAAGCACTAAATTCATTAATTAAAATGTCTATTCCTTGTGGGTAGCAACAACCTTCCACTGAGATGTGTGTTTGATTGCAGGTACCCCTTTCTCCAAAATCATATATATACTGACATTCCTCTCTTACCCTTTTGCAACTGTTCTCAGAGCTCTCTGAGAGACTATCTCCTGGGTTATAATCCTCAGTTTGGCTCAAATAAAATTTTCTATTTCTTTCTTAGATTAATTAATTAGATTAATTAATTTTTTCTGTTGACAAAAATCTACCAGAAATTGAAGGGATAGAGAAACAGTTCAAAAATGCAATAAAGAAACAATCAAATAAACACACAATATGTGAGAATCTATAAAACAAATTTAATTCTCCAACAAATAAAAATTTAAGTTGAGGGGAGGAGTAGTATTATAGAGAGAATAAAGGGAACTTAAACAGCTTTAATAACCAAATGTAGTGTTTGGACTTTGTTTGGAAATTGATTTGAACCAAACTAGTGTAAAATAAATTCTATGAGTCAGTTGGGACAATTGAAATATGGGCTTGATGTTACACAGTAGTAAGTAATATTAATTTTTTAAAGATTGATATTGCCATGTTGGTTAACAAATAAAAGAAAAGTCTATACCACTATAAAATCTTTATGAAAAGGTGGAAATATATGAAAATATGAGACAGTATACTGTCTGGGATTGATTGAAAATACTCTAGCATTTAAAAAAAAAGTTGGGAGGGACGGATGCAGAATACAGACTGGCAAAAAGTTTATACTTGTTGTAGCATAATGAAGTATACAATATTTCATGATAGTATTATTTCTATTTTTATATTTTGATAATTTCATTTACAAAGGGTTATGTTTGCTAAATGGCCCTAGGGAAATCTCACAAACGATTTGCTAATAGTATAAATTTAAGATAACCTATGGTGAAAATTGTCATTCTACTAATATTCTACACAAGCTGGATGTCTCAAACTAATTTTAAGCTAAATTATATAATTTACATATCAGCAACCCTTTGCAATAAGCCATATTACTTATAGAAACTGTCAAAATAAATAAATATACAATCATATTCATAATTTCATTCTTAAAAGTCACGTTTATTTAACCTTGGCTTGCCTTGTAATGTGTACCCCAATTATAAATAATCCTTAATTTTATAGATGAAAAATTATAGATATTGATAAAAATATGGATATGACTAATTGATAGAACTTCTCATTGATAATATATATGCAAATCTATCTAAAAGCTCCTTTTTAGAGAGCCATGGTATGTACTAATTACTGTGATAAAATCTTTAACAAAGATAATGATTTAACACTGTGCATCCTCCCAAATTTTAAAATTTATTTGACAATGGAATTCATTTTTCTCATGGCATGTGCAACACATATGTGCAAATATGTGCATGTAGTTGATGTGTATTCTTCAGAATTTTTACTCAACCAATAAATATGATTTAAACTAATATATAAGTATTAAGAAATCTTTATTATGTCAATTAAGTCTCATCAGGTAGACTAGCTTGAATAGCTTTACTTAAAAATCAACTAAAATAGAAGTCACTGTCTTTTCAAGATTTAATATTCAGTCATATCAAATAATTGTTACATTACTAATATATAAATTAAAATAAGAAAACTAGGGGCATAAAAATAGAAAAACAAAATATATACTGTCTCATTTTAGATTCATGTTTTATATTTTTATTCATATGATATGAACTGTTTGATAATTACATTCTGTTCCATTTGATGGGTGAAGAATTTAAAGAAATCTGCTGAGATGTCAGCATATTACATAAGAAAATGAGGTATCATAAAGATGCATAGGCAGAATGGCAATATAGGTAAAGTAGTGAATGAAAATATTTTTAATCATTAAAGGGGTAGGAGTCAACCAAACAACAATTGAATAGTTAAAAGAAAAGAGATAATTGGAAAGCCTACATAAAGGTATATAATAGTAATCTCATGGGCCCTAGTAATAGGATTAACACAGGGAATAATAATAAAAATTAAAAATAAAATAAAATATGAAATTTAATTAGTGACTTTAATTAGTGATATCACATAAACAGATCCACAGATCCCAATGATACTTCAATCATAATGGAGTTCAGTAGAAGAATCCTATGGAGATTAGATCAATATCCAGACATTCACCAAATTTATCAAATATCTGGGCTCTGAAATATGCTCACTTTCTTACCTTGGGTAAGACATTTACCCTCTGAAATATGTAATATCTAGGTTTAAGACTAGTATCTATTACAGAGTTGTAGTCAAGATTAAAGGGAATAAAGTATGTTTTATGTATACCCAAAAAATAGTAACAATGAAAAATGTCATTGGTTATTATGATCATAAATATTATTGTTTATCATCCATGCTTTATATTGAAGACACAGGATTATAGAAGCAGGTCTTTAACACCTAGTAGATACCCAGTGGAGCAAGGGCTATATAAAATTGAATTATTTTTAGATTAGATTACTAAAAACTTTCAAGCTTGCTTGCACATTCACACATCCTTTAACAAAATTGAGAAATAGCCTATTTTCTCTTCTCTAGTCCCAAAGCAGAATCCTCATGGAAAGTGGGCAGAGTAAATGAATACTTTTTTGAGTTGGGTGTGTTTATGAATAGGAGAGTAACTGATGCTCCTGAGTCATAACTGGAATAGCCTGGGCCTCTGTTTTCAATTATTTGAATCACCCTCCCCAGGGAAGTCACTAGGCTACACTGGGTGTAAAAGTTTATGGAGCAAAAAAGATGAAGAAGGGATTCATTGTTAATGCATGTCTACTAGAGATAAAGTGGTGTCATTAAAACTGAAGCTTTTTACAGTCATAATTTATCAAGTCTTATCCATGATAAAAACCAACATTTTCACTTGAGTTTATTTCCTACTCATCTAGTTGGAGAGCCCTTGTACGTGTCCATTTCTGGAGCATCTCTGATGCAGGAAAATGATGTTGAGGACATTGGGCTGTATTAAGATCCATATGAAACTCATTTTAATTTTATTAAAGTAAGCCACTCAGGCAATCTTTCTTTCTTCTTACATTAACATTACACTAAGAATATATCAAAAAGATTAAACAGCATATACATATTTGTAAAAAGGATAGTTAGCTTAAAATATTTCAATTTGCTTCTGTGTGTGTGTGTGTGTGTGTGTGTGTGTGTGTGTGTGTGTGTGTGTGCTTGGATCTATGTTACATCAAGGAGATTTGGACGAAAAACATTCAATTTTTAAAATCAGATATTCGATGTGTTTTGTCCCCAAATTGGATCACTGCCCAGTTTTTTTCTTTGCATGACAATATTTCTTATTACTCAGTCTTTCCTAATGCACAGTGCTCACTTTCAAAGGGAGATATTTCTTACAGTTTTATCAGTCATGTCTATGTTTTGTCAATGGATATTAAAACCAAGAGTTGCAAAGTGTAATTCTTGGTTCCCACCTCACAGTTCTAGCCACATTCAATAGAAATGTCACACTATTCAACTGAGATTTGTTATCATTTAGATGTTGGAAACAGAATTTCAAATTGGTATCGATACTGAGGACAATTCAAAGCATAAAAAAAATAAAACTTTATTTTGCCATCTTTATTGTATAGAACTGAAAGTCTCTTGAGAACCCATCTTATCCCTGGTTCCAGAGAGAAAGTTTTACAGTTGTCTAATCTGATTATCAGATACACGAAAATGAGGGTGCTGCATATTGACTATTCTCTTACTGTGTTAGTTTCCTATACTGTCTACAAATTATAATAGACTTTGCAGCTTAGAACAACATCCATTTATTATCACATAGTTTCTCTAGGTCAGAAATCCAGGCAGGCTCAACAGGGTCCTCTGCTCAGAGTCTCCCCAGGCCAAATACAAATGTTTGGGTGGGCTAGTCCTTTCCACATTATCTGGAGAAGAATCGTCTTCCACACTCATTTTTGTTGTTGGCAGAATGCAGTTCCTTGCATCAGTTGGACTAAGGTCCCATTTCCTTACCTGCTGTCAGTTGGGGGCAGTGAGGTGGATGTGGGGCTCTCCCCTGCTCCTGAAGGCCAAATACATTTCTTTTAACATTGCTCTTTTTATCTTCAAAGCCAGCAATGGTACATCAATTTCTTTTTGCACTTCAATTCTCCCTGACTTCCTCTTCTATCTCTGAGTTTAAGAACTTGTGTGCTTAAATTAGACCTGGTTGAATAATCTCCTTTTTGTCATATAAGTAAAGGTTATTCAACGGATGAGAGATTTTTTAAAACATCATTCAGGTAACCAGAGTCTCTATACACCTACCCTAGACTTGCGAGAATATACATTTTATCAGAATATACAATGGTTAAAATGTGTATGCTCTAAACATAAATGTACATATAAAATGTAGGCTTTGGAATCAACTAAGCCCCGGTTCAAGTTTAAGCTTAATTATACAATAATTAGGTGATTTTTTGTCTCAGTTTTTTTAACCTCTAAAACTCAATTATTACCAATTTTATAGGGCTGTTGAATTGATTACATGAGATAAAACATGGCAGTTAATACAGTAATTAATATAAAGGGAGTCCTAAAAGAATGATTCTCACATAATGTAGAAATTTTATCATTATAAGGAATATTTATTCAGCAACTCTCCCTAGCAGAGTCCATCCCATCCTTTGGTTCACTTATTTCTCTCCTAAAATGCCTTCTATCCTCAAGCATGCACAAAAAGATGCCTAAAATATCTCTTTGCCACGTACTCCTCCAAATTTTTCAAGACTTTTTCAAGAATTCCAGTGCAACCCTACACATCTATACAATGTGTGTATCATTTGTAATGAGCAGTATGCATGTCTTGCTATCTAATTTTAAAATTCACATTCCACATTTTCCTGAATCTAAATTAGGGTGTCTTGATTACACTAAATCTTTAGTGTAAGGTATGTGATATTGAAACTGAGCAGGACCCTGCAGGGCCTTCCCAGGGACAGATCCCTGGTGTCCCCTGCCTGCCTCTTGTTTGTAAAACTTTTCAGCTTTAGCCTCCTGGGGCTTCCCTGAGTTCGAAAGAGCGCATTTAATCAGAGAAGTAAGAAAATGCAGAAACAAAGGAAAACATTCATGCAAAACAAAATGATAATAGTTTAGCCATAAGATAAAAAGTCAAGGACTTTTAGTTCCTCCTCAGAGGCTACAGATAACATCCCTAGCCATATCCTTGAGTTGTTTTGCAGATAATAAAATCCCCACCAGGTGGAAAAAGTTAACTGCATGCTGACCACCAGCATGTAGACCCAAGACCTGTTGGAACCAGGAGGTTAATGATGTTGACTCCCAAAATACCACCCAGTTACCTAACCACCAACCAATCAGAAGAATGTCCACAAGCTGAGCAGGCACCCTGTGGCCCTCTTCCTCACCTTGCCTTTAAAAAACTTTCCCTGAAAGCCATCAGTTGGTTCAGGTCTTTTGAGCATGAGCTGCTCATTCTCCTTGCTTAGCCCCAGGTTGGATGTCTTGCAATAAATGCTGTACTCTCCTTCACCATGACTTGGTGTCAGTAGACTGGCTTTACTGCAAGCAGGCAAGTGGACCCAAGTTTGGTTTGGTAACAATATCTCACCTACCATTAGGACAGTTGTCTATAAACTCCCATTCATTAGCAATTAAAATCTTGTTGAATAAGGAGTTGAATTGGGGAAATCTTATTTACAAAATGGTTTTTCCTTCCCAAAGGAATGGAAGGAAAGCCATCAGCACCTTTCACTCATCCCCTATTCAATTCATTTCTGCATCTGGAACAAAGTAATAGAAGAAAGTGCCATTAATACAAATGCACTGTAAATCTTGATTTTCAAATAATAACTCCTGACCTCACAGGGATCATTTATTCAGCACCAGGGATCTCTCTCCTTCTCCATATATATTCTCTTTTCTTTCTGATAACTGATCACTATTCACTTCATTCCTGAGAATCACAATTACATTTCCTATTGCAGTCGTGATTATACAGAGTATTTTAAGCTGCCAATTTAATCCAAATGTTTATTAAACTCTTTCTGGGGAAAGAAAATTAAATTATTTTAGTAAAACTAGACCTTTATTAGTACACAAGTAAGCATGCAATGTTTATTACAGCTCAGAGATTTCAGCAAATGCCTTTTAACTGAACTTGTTTTGTAACTGTCCCCTAACAATTTTGTTAAATTCAGTGGTAATTAGCAATTAAGCACCTACATGAACTGGGATGAACATTACTGAATGATAGGTGCATGAGCTGTGTGGAAATACTTACAATGAGGTAAGGAAATGTGAATGGACTGATGAAAATGATGTTTACTTCCTGTGATCTCATCCATGCCCATAGGTTTTAATACCATCCATAAGCCAATAACTCTTAAATTCTTATTCCTTGGCAAGCTTTCTGAGTTTCAAGCTACTTGCAATCTCCTCTTTAATGTCTAATAAGCATCTCAAGTTTTATGTACAAGTAGTATCACAAATACTTTCTTCACTACATACTCACCTCTAGTCTTCCTCATCTCAAAAACATAACAAATAACATATCAACATAATTGTCTGATTGAAAACCTGTGAAAACTGGTAGATTTTTAAAGAACCAAAAAACAGCAAGTTATTTTCTTGAAATTCTTCTGGCTTTATGGTACATAAATTGATACTACCTAAGCCAGATATCCTGTATAGTATATTACTGTTAATTTTTCTTGCATATCACCCTATTTATGAAATAATCCTAGAATTTGATTGTTTCGTGCTAATGAACTTGCAATGATTTCAAAATTAATTAGCAAAATTATTTTCTTAATATCTAAAGTACAATTCTCTCTAGGAAAATATTCTATATATTTTTGTTTGATGATAATATGAAACAAATTTCTGAAAAAATACAATTTCACTCTGTGTATTAACAACAAATATAGGATAAAATGTAAAAACAAAGACCATTTATAATAGTAACAAAAATATTATCAACCTGGGAATAAATTTAACAAATGATGTAAAAGATTTCTACACAGAAACCCATAAAAGCTGTGTTTCATAAAATGCAAGATTTATCAGAGTTATTAGGCAGAAGATAATATTTTGAATTTGACACTTTCCCCAAAATTTAGATTTAGTTCAATTTCAATCAAAATCCAATAAGAATTTGGGGAAATTTGATGAGGTAAAACTAAAGTTTATTTGGGAATATAAGTGGTCAATAAGAACCAAATATTTATTTTGAAAGGATAAGATGAGAAGATTTCCTTTTCTGAATGCCAAGACTAATTATAAAGCTATAATAAATATGGCAATACACATTGGTATAAGAATAAAGAGATAAACGCTCAGATACAAACTCACATATAAGTGGACGCTTGAATGTATTACTGCAGAGTGATAGACAAATAATAAAGTTCTCAATAAAAGTTGCTGGAAAATTACCTACATGGGAAAAAAAGTGGAACCTAATCCTACTTCAGATTTTTTGAGAAAAAATTGTGGTAGGCTTTCAAGAGATATGTAAAATCATGTTAATGTGAAAAATAATATGTATTTTAGGAGATTATTTAGTAAAACATGCTTTTGACTTCAGGATAGGCAAAACCTTTTTTAAAAATAAGCACAAAGAATATTTTTAAACTTAATGAGAAAAGATAACAAGCTGGGCTACATTAAAATTAAAAACTTGAATTCATCAAGAGACTCGTGCCAAGAGAATGAAAATGCAAGCCACAGAGTGGGAGAAATTATTTGCAACAAATATAGCTTACAAGCTACACACACACACACACACACACACACACACACACACACACAATGTATATATATAAAACATACATATATATGTATATATTCCACATATCTATAATATGTAAGTATAAATATCCCACAAATGAATTTAAAATAAAGAAAACCAGTAGGAAAATGAATAAGATTTAAACTAGTATTTTAAAAAGTGTGCATTGGTATTTATAGCTCTACAATATGTTTGTAATAACATAAACTGGAAGCAACACAAAAGTTCATTAGTAAGGGAATGAATAAGTAGAATATTCACATATAGATATAATACATCAGGGTAAAGGAGTGAACTACCACTAGACACAATACAGATAACTCTAAGAAACATGTTTAGTGAAAAAAGAAAGTACAAGACCATTTTAAAATTCAAACATAAGCAAAATTAAGCAATTTTTTTAACATGCATAAAGTGGTGTGATGGTAAATTGGCTCTTCAGAAAACAAAAAGTGATGATTTTTAGTTTATACTGATTTTTGTGGTGTAAATACTGCCATCATGGCTGATTTTCTAACTAGCAACATTGCAGATCTGCAAGTGAAATTGGGAAAAGGTGCAAATAATAGGCTCTTTGGTGCCAATACTCAGTGGCCCCAGCATATCACTGCATTCACAGGTGATATAGCAATTAAATATTTCTACAAAGCAAAATGCAAACTTTTAAAAAGTGTTCAGTTTTTCAAAAAGTTAAAAAAATGATTTTCAGACACATATACAATGAAAACATGAGAAAGATTTTATTCAGCTCATTAATGGAGGGAACTGATCAGATGGTAAACCTGGTTCAAACAAGAATTAGAAGAAAAATGATTATAAGTCCACTGTAAAAGGCATTCTAAAATAGTCTGCTTAGTTAGCAACAACAATGATTAACAATCTCCAGGACAGTACATAACCTTTGGGGTTATTTTTCTACTAGACACAAATTATTTGCAATTCTACTGGATAAGATTTACAAGTTTAACAGGTAATTTATGAGTGTGTTAGCCTTTATTTAATAGCAACATCAACCACAGTTACATTTTTCTAGAGCGTTAAGTCATTTGTTGCAGAAGTTTCAATATAAATTTGAAAGAATATACGGTCCACATTTCTGCTTTATTTCCAAGTTGTAAATAATTGTCCTTAATGACCCTGCCAATTTGATAATATATAGTCTCCAAAAGTTATTCATGATCACAGAAATGATAGTCTCTCCTAGAGAAATAGAAATAAAAACAAAAATAAACAAATGAGACCTAATGAAACTTCAAAGCTTTTGCACAGCAAAGGAAACCATAAACAAGACCAAAAGACAACGCTCAGAATGGGAGAAAATATTTGCAAATGAAGTAATTGACAAAGTATTAATCTCCAAAATTTACAAACAGCTTATGCAGCTCAATATCAAAAAAACAAATAACCCAATCCAAAATTGGGCAGAAGACCTAAATAGACATTTCTCTAAGAAGACATACAGATTGCCAACAAACACATGGAAGGTTGCTCGACATCACTAATCATTAGAGAAATGCAAATCAAAACTACAGTGAGGTATAACCTCACACCAGTCAGAATGGCCATCATCAAAAAATCTACAAACAATAAATGCTGGAGAGGGTGTGGAGAAAAGGGAACCCTCTTGCACTGTTGGTGGGAATGTAAATTGATACAGCCACTATGGAGAACAGCATGGATGTTCCTTAAAAATCTAAAAATAGAACTACCATACAACTCAGCAATCCCACTACTGGGCATATATCCTGAGAAAATCATAATTCAAAAAGTGTCATGTACCAAAATGTTAATTGCAGCTCTATTTACAATAGCCAGGACATGGAAGCAACCTAAGTGTCAATCAACAGATGAATGGATAAAGAAGATGTGGCACATATATACAGTGGAATATTACTCAGCCATAAAAAGAAACGAAATTGAGTTATTTGTAGTGAGGTGGATGGACCTAGACTCTGTCATACAGAGTGAAGTAAGTCAGAAAAAGAAAAACAAATACCATATGCTAACACATATACATGGAATCTAAAAAAGAAAAAAGGTCATGAAGAACCTAGGGGAAAGACGGGAATAAAGACACAGACCTACTAGAGAATGGACTTGAGGATATGGGGAGGGGGAAGGGTAAGCTGTGACAAAGTGAGAGAGTGGCATGGACCTATATACACTACCAAACATAAAATAGATAGCTAGTGGGAAGCAGCCGCATAGCACAGGGAAATCAGCTGGGTGCTTTGTGACTACCTAGAGAGGTGGGATCAGGAGGGTGGGAGGGAGGGAGACACAAGAGGGAAGAAATATGGGAACATATGTATATGTATAACTGATTCACTTTGTTATAAAGCAGAAACTAACACATCATTGCAAAGCGATTTTACTCCAATAAAGATGTTAAAAAAAAAAAGTCCCAACAGGCTTTGGCTTAATTATTTACATAGGGCTATAAGAAGTGTTAATTAACCATATAAACCTCTTTGAGTATACAGTATTGAGCACATGCTGAAGTAAGAGAATTAACTTCTGTCTCAAAATTTCATCAAGGAATCTCAAATTGTATAATGTGAAAGCCTTTATCTCTTTCATCTTGAGGCTGACCAAGAAGAAAAATTCTCTCCACTATATTTCTCCTATACTGCTTTTTTTTTTTTTTTTTTTGCGGTACGCGGGGCTCTCACTGTTGTGGCCTCTCCCGTTGCGGAGCACAGGTTCTGGACGCGCAGCCTCAGCGGCCATGGCTCACGGGCCTAGCCACTCCGCGGCATGTGGGATCTTCCCGGGCTGGGGCACGAACCCACATCCCCTGCATCGGCAGGTGGACTCCCAACCACTGTGCCACCAGGGAAGCCCTCCTATAGTGCTTTTTGACTTCAGTGATTTTCTCTCTCCTCTTTTCAGCTAAAAGTATCAAACTAGTCTCATTCATCCAAGGATTCTTCTTAATAATACAAACTTTCAATCTTATATAAGAAGGTTTCTGAGTTAGCAGTTTCTGACTCTTTCTTTCTCAAAAGACTAATGTCATCAGTGCTCAAACTCTGGACTCAAGAACTCTCTACAACTCCTAAAAAAATCTGAAATACTGGGCTTCCCTAGTGGCACAGTGGTTGAGAGTCCGCCTGCCGATGCAGGGGACACGGGTTCGTGCCCCGGTCCAGGAAGATCCCACATGCCGCGGAGCACCTGGGCCCGTGAGCCATGGCCGCTGAGCCTGCGCGTCCGGAGCCTGTGCTCCGCAACGGGAGAGGCCACAGCAGGGAGAGGCCACAGCAGGGAGAGGCCCGCGTACCGCAAAAAAAAAAAAGAATCAAATTTCGGTGAGTTTATCTCTCAACGTTTACTGTATTAGCCATTTTAAATATTTTTTATTAATTTATTTAAAAATAACAATAATAAATCCATAACATATTAATGTCTATCACACGATTTATTTATTAAACTGTATTTTCCAAAATAAATTGTGAGAATGGGATCATTTTATACTTTAATATCCCCTTAATAAAATAGATCTCCTTAATAAAATATATATCTGCATTCAACCTGTCAAGTTTATGTAGAACATCTGTCCTCACTAGATATGTAGTTAGAAAAACAAAGAGTATTTTTTTTTTTTTTGCGGTACGCGGGCCTCTCACTGTTGTGGCCTCTCCCATTGCGGAGCACAGGCTCCGGACGCACAGGCTCAGCAGCCATGGCTCATGGGCCCAGCCGCTCCACGGCATGTGGGATCTTCCCGGACCAGGGCACGAATCCTTGTCCCCTGCATCGGCAGGCGGACTCTCAACCACTGCACCACCAGGGAAGCCCGACAAAGAGTATTTTTAATAGCTCTTTTAGATCATTGTAGATAGTTTCCTTTGATACTACTTCAAAAACATATGTTATTTCTAAAGGTTATTTGCAATGTGGAATTTGATATCATATCAGTAAATTTTTCATACTGTTTCTTTAAAATCCATTGATGTATTCTGTCTTTTGAATGGATCTTTTCTCTGTCCTTCCTTTTATAAGGTCTTCCATTGGTCATTTGGAAATTATTAGTTCACTGGATTAAACAGATCTTCCAAATGTAAACACAACTGATCATATATCAGAAATTGTATTAGGTAATATCACCAGTGATCTCATCAGAAAAATCTCTTACTACTAGCAAGTTCTTAAGATCATAGTGACAGATACAAGTTTTCCATAATTATAATTTTTGTTTGAAAGCTCAAAAAATTTTAATAACAAGTGCTGTCAGTTTTTCCTTGACTTAATAGATGTACTTATTCACTTTTAAGAAAATGTGTGCTAAATATCCAAATCTGAATAACTATGTCTATTTATCGTTCTGTCAAGTAAAAATGGACAATGATGGGTTTATGGAGATAGCAGTAGGTACAGCTAGTAGGAGGATAGTAATACTACTGAGAATATACTGAGTCAATGTCTGAATATGCATGTATTTACATACAAAAGCTACTACCTTAAAAATTCTAGCAATCATAAAAACATTTTCCATTAGCTGTCTGAAAAATATTCTCATCAAATATCATGCAACATCTAGACAGATCCACTATATTCCCGTAAAAAATGAGAGTAAAAAAGCATATAATGTCTTAATATTATTATGAAAATAGTTTTGACCTCATAGACAGCACACTTTTGAGAAATACTGAGCATGATTAAAGTATTAGAAATTTAGTTTATCTCCTGGAAATGTTGGAATATTTAATTTATATACATTTATTTATGAACCAATTAAAATACTCTTATTTTAAGAGATATTTTAATCTAATTTATTAATACTTTTAAACATAGAAAAAATGTTTCACATTCATACAAGGAGATATAAAGACCCTTTCTTTTTACAGATGACAGACCTACAGAAAGCTTAGAGATTACCCTAGTCAAAGTAAACACAGAAGCATAAAAAAATCACAGTTTCATATCTCAAAGAGCTGTTCTCCTTTCCAGTGAGCAGTAAATCTCACAAATAGACTAAAATGAAATAGTCTAAAAAAACTTGATCCTTTGTCATCTCTTATCCAACAAAGAATAGATCCCATCATCCACCTGACTGAGATCATCAGATGGTCACATAAACCAGAATACAATCTTTGCTGCTTTCATAATGGAATAAATTATCAACTGTGTACAAATCAGCCTGACACATACCTGCAGTGCTCTGTTTGCTATACAGGTGAGACAACGTAGTATATCCCAGGATGAGATACAGATTAATAAGTCCCTGGGCCTTGTTATGGAAAAGGAATGGACATGACCATGAGTTAGGCAAGATACAAACAAAATAACACACTCAATAAGAAAAAAAAGAAACCAAAAAAAATCAAGATTACAAGAAAGAACACAAACTTAGAGAAATAGAGTCAGTGAAAGTAAGGTCCTAGTGTTACCTGAGAATCATTTCAGGGGCTATGAAAAGATTTGCCTGAGTCCATGAAGTGTGCTTCCCAGACAAGACGATTTAATTGTCTCTGGAAGGTGAGTCCTTTGAACTTTTGGTGGGTTCTCCAAAACTGTCAAAATACAATTTATAAACACTTTAAAATGTGATTATATGTCAGACTTAGGCAGCTTACTAATTAATAAGCATGTTCAAATGATATTTTTAGGAACAGAGTATTTATAATCCACTTGGGAAGATAGTCCAAAATATGTGTACTAAATCAAACTGGTTAATAGCTTAGGGTAATAAAGTTGTCATCTTTAGAGTTCTATTTTCTACCAGAAAGTTATTATTTTGACTAGACAGGTCTACAAGTTAACATGTTACTTCTGTAGTCTAAGCCCTTAACAGCAAATAGTCAAATCAAATAAAGTAAACTCTCCTAAAAAATTAAATGATTATTGGGTGCTTTAAACAATTACTCAGTAAAGTATTTAAAGGTCATGCTCTTCACATTGTCCTTACTCCCCAAATTTAAATAATGTATCATGCTTTATAATTTGCATATATTTGCAATAAATAGTATATTATACATTTTTTTGTCTCTAAAATATTATTTACATACCCATTTAAACTGGAATATGGAAAATACCTTTCTAACCTTTTGGGTCCAGTCTAGTGAAAGTTTAAATGACAATGTATCCAATCTTTGTTTCCTTCACATTTCACAGAACCAATACAAGTATAGTTCTCAGCGTGGAGCTAGTTGAAATACTGAGTTCAGACCAACTAACCCTGGGATTCAATAACAAAAGAAAAGATACAACATAAAAGCCTTTGGCAAAAAACAGAAGAACAATTATCTTGTAACTATTGGGTATCAAATGAGAGAACTTAAAAACAAGAATGATAAAAATGTGCTTATAGCTTTCTATCGTCTTTTTGAAGTCACTTATGGAAGTTCAGAAATCATCAGCCCCATAGTTTTAAGCCCTCATAACCCAAGATGCAATTGTATTAATAATTAAAGCTTCTGACAGCTATAGAAAGTAATATACAACCCTACTTGCTTGACTGAGTGGTAAATGATTTATTATAAATGATGAGTATTCTATTTTTCTTTCCTGATTGGCTTAAGTCCAGGAAATGAAAATGTTAGTTATTGACGTGAAGAAAATGAAATCAGTATGCTGAAGTGATTCCATTCCAGTACTGTAAATATAACTAGTGTTGTTTAATGTGTTTTAAAGCTAAGATAAAAGCCACCTCTAACATTACATTTACTATCTTAACATGGAATATTCTGCAATTGAATTTATAGTGCCCTGCCACTAATAATAACCAATGAGACACTTGACTAGTAGTTCCTCCAATAAAATCTTGAGTATAATCTTCAAACTTAAAGTCTGCAAATCCCTCAAATTCTGCCCTTTCCTCAAGTTCTGTATTTCATCTTATGCTAAGATCGAAGGCAGAAAATTGTCTCTAAATTTCTTTGCAGCTGTGAAATTTTATTCTAGAGACAGAACACCAGGGGAAAACCACCCTTCCTTTCACAGTGTTATCCCTAAATTGGCTTCAATTCAACTTAAATAAAAACATTGTATATATGAAACATTATAGATTACTTGGGGGAAAACTAAAGGAAAATATGTCTAGATCGTAAGGAAAAAAAATCTTTCAAAAAAAACCAAACTTTTAGAAGAGACTACTCACATAATCAGCTCACATACAAACTAGCATGCCTGACCTGAAGTATGTCCTCTTCTATGTTTGAGAAAGAGGACTTGATTGAAATTAAAAAACAAACAAACAAAGAAAAAAACACCTTTCTTTTCTCAGGGTATGGCTTGGCTCTATAACTTTTATCAACCTCTCTGCATCCTTCATTCCATCACCCACATCAGCAGGGTAAACTAGGACACAATTACATTTTCATGTCCAAGAATAGCCAAGGTGTTTTTCAAGAAGAACAAAGTGAGCCAGTACAAGATATTGATTTCTTTTATAGAATTATAATTTTCAAAAGAGTGTGGTAATTTAACAAGAATACACAAATTGACAAATGGAACACAATAAAGATGCATACATACATGGTAAACTGATTCATGAAACAGGTGACACCACAGTACAATGGAGAAAGGGTAGAATTTTAAATAAAGGGTGCTACTATTTACAATAGCCAGGTCATGGAAGCAACCTAAATGCCCATCGACAGACAAATGGATAAAGAAGATGTGGTACATATATACAATGGACTATTACTCAGCTATAAAAAGGAACAAAATTGGGTCATTTGTAGAGACATGGATAGATATAGAGACTGTCATACAGAGTGAAGTAAGTCAGAAAGAGAAAAACAAATATCATATATTAACACATACATGTGGCACCTAGAAAAATGGTACAGATGAACCAGTTTGCAGGGCAGAAATAGAGACACAGATGTAGAGAATAAACATATGGACACCAAGGGGGGAAAGTGGTGTGGGGGAGGTGTGTGTGATGAATTGGGAGATTGGGATTGACATATATACACTAATATGTATAAAATAGATAACAAATAAGAACCTGCTGTATAAATAAATAAATAAATAAATAAATAAAATTCAAAAAAATAAAATGAAGGGTACTAGGTAAGTTGATTCCATACAGGAAATAAAGGAACTTTGTTCTTCTTATGACAAAAAAAATTCAATGCCAGATATGCTGCTGACATTGTTATGGAAGGTAAATTAATACAGACTTTTGAAGAAAACATAGAGAATGTCTCCTGAACTTGGATTAGGCATAGCCATCTCATGCTCAATTTTTAAAAATACTTTTAAAAAAGGAAATAAAAAATAAATAGCAATGTATGAAGAAGATTAAGAACATTTTTCCATCAATAGATGGGTCATAAGAATGAAGAGGCAATACATAGAATGGAATAAGATATTTGTAACACATATATTTGACAAATATCTAGTTCTCAAAAAATAGCAAAAGAAAATTTTACAAGTTGATTAAAAATCAGTAGAAAAAAGCCAACTTGAAGAGTTAATTTATAAAAAAGGATGTGCATAAATGGCCAAAAAGCAAATGACAAGTGTCCTACTTCATTTGTTATCAGGGAAATGTAAATTTAAATTACAATAAAATTTCACTGAATACCCAAGGGACATTCTAAAATGTAAAAGGGATCATAGCAACAGGTATCAAGGAATTGGAGTAATAGGGAATCTCATTATACACTGCTGGTGGGTATATAAGTTGTTAGCAAACTCTTTAGAAAATTACTTGGTAGTACAAAACTACACTGAACATAATCTATTACCTACTGACTCCATTTCTGGGTGTGTTACTAACAGAAATGTGCACACCAAAAGACATATATTAGTGTGTTTATAGCAGCACTATTCATAAGTTACCCTAAAATTGAAACAACGCAAATCCCAATCAAGAGTTGAATGAATAAAATACGATATGGTCAAACAATGGAATGCTCTACAGAAATGAGAATGAATGATTTACACCTACTTGCAACAACATGGATGAATCTCAGGTATATTATTTTGAGCCAAAGAAGCCAGATACCAAAAGTATATGATTCTATTGATGTACAGTTTAAAACAGGCAAAATGAATCTATAATATTAAAAATCAGAATAGTGATTACCCTGGGGGAGAAATGAATAGATGATTAGCTAGATTTTTCTAGGATGCTGCTAGGATGTTCTGTTCCTACATGCCAGTGCTGGTTACAGGTGTAGTAAATTTATAAATTAATCCCCCTATTTCTGATTTTTCTGTATGTATATTATACTTCCACAAAAATGTCAAAAAAGGAGAAAAAATATCTTTAACGTTTTTTCAAAATCTTTTACCAATGCATTTCCCCAAACTGCAACACTCAATCCAGGAATAATATCATTTTTAAAATTTTTATTAATTTTAGTTTTTGCTGTGTTGGGTCTTTGTTGCTGTGCGCGGGCTTTCTCTAGTTGCGGCGAGCAGGGGCTACTCTTTGTTGCGGTGCATAGGCTTCTCATTGCGATGGCTTCTCTTGTTGCAGAGCACAGGCTCTAGGTGCTCAGGCTTCAGTAGTTGTGGCTCGCGGGCTCTAGAGTGCAAGCTCAGTAGTTGTGGTGCATGGAATTAGTTGCTCCGCAGCATGTGGTATCTTCCTGACCAGGGCTAGAACCCATTTCCCCTGCATTGGTAGGCAGATTCTTAACCACTGTGCCACCAGTGAAACCCTATCATTTTTAATATGGTGTGTTAAAGGGGCAAAGTAATTTCAGCAAAAGAGTTGATTCAGACTAGGCTATGCCACACACACACACACACACACACACACACACACACCAGAGATGCACACTCACATATATCTTCTAAGGAAATAAAATTATTCTCAGATTCAATGAGGTCTAAATCCATATTAATAAAGAATGATTGTTTTCCTAAAGCAATAATTGGTAGAAATATGACATGCCAGAAATGAAAAAAACTCCTTTATATTATTATGTGAAGCAATTTCAACCTTATTTATAGCTATATCTGGTTTTTCCAAACTCTATCCGGAGACATAATTTTTCATAAAAAAGTGTCCTGTTATTGTGATTTCTCCCCCAAAACACTATTTATTTCTCTTCATTCAGACTGTACAAGAAATCTGCTAAAGAAGCTAAAGAGTTTTCAGTGTTTTACTAACTCAAGATGGAAATGATTGGGCAGTGTGACACACACTGCTCCCAAGTAAGTGCTGGCATTTATGACTAACTTCCCCGTAGCACCTCTCATCTGATTTAAGAGGAGTTAAATCTCCTATGTTCTCCGAGCCAGGAGAAACCTACAAATGTTGTTGAATATTTTTGGCATGTAAGAATTAAATGTTATCTTAAAGACAGCATTACAAACTAATGGAAAAGTATTTTTTTAAAAATAGTTTTTAGAAAAGTCGTTGGAAAAAATTAAGTTTGGATCTTTACATCATAGAACAACTAAACTATATGGCGCCCAATAAATTTAGAAGTTATGTGTAAAAATGAGCAGTCTTAAAACACCAAAAACAGTATAAACAAAATGTAAAATGATGATGCTCTAAGGGAAAATAATCAGAGGTGAATAGGGTGACATATTAAGTACACATTTTATAAATATTTTAAACCCTGAATAGTCACAGATAGCATTAAAAGATTAAAAAATAAACTTGTAAATTTTGTAATAAGTATGATCGAAGTTAATTTTTAATATGTAAAAATGTCATAAATCTAAATGTATTAACATATACAGCAATAAAAATAGAAATAGATGTGAAAGAATGGGTACAATTTTTTAAAGAAGTGTTTTACTTTAATATTGATATAATTACTTAATTTAAAATAACTAAATTCGGGCTTCCCTGGTGGCGCAGTGGTTGAGAATCTGCCTGCCAATGCAGGGGACACGGGTTCGTGCCCCGGTCTGGGAAGATCCCACATGCTGCGGAGCAACTAGCCCCGTGAGCCACAATTACTGAGCCTGCGCATCTGGATCCTGTGCTCTGCAACAAGAGGCCGCGATAGTGAGAGGCCCGCGCACCGCGATGAGGAGTGGCCCCCACTTGCCGCAGTTAGAGAAAGCCCACGCATTTAAAAGAAGACCCAACACAGCAAAAATAAATAAATAATTATTTAAAAAAAAATAAAATAAATAACTAAATTCTATTTGCTGCCAAAAAAATGTTTTAGGACTAATACTTTGTGAGAGGGTATGGTGTGACCAGAAATTATTACTGCTGATGAAAGATAAAACTGTGGTGCAGGTCTGGAAATGATTTTGGAAGTCTATATAGAGAGAACAAAAGTATTTTTCTATCCTTTGGGCCAGAATTAAATTCCTCAAAACTTCATTCATAGGTGTGGCAATTTAAGTGAGAATATGCATTATAGAATTGTTTACAGGGGAAAAAAAGAACTAATCTACAAATTAATAGATGAGATTGTTCAGTAATTTAGGTTACCCATATGTTATAGAATGTTATTCATCAAATATCTTATACTTTTGAAGAATATTTAATATAGCCTAATGCTAAAAGCAAGTATTGAGTTAAAAAAATATATACAATAATGTATTTGTAGGATAGCAGTTTAATGCCAATTTTATAAATATATATCTATTTCTACCTTCATTATTTTTTATCCATCTATTTATTAATCATCTGAGTAGTGAAAAACTTTTCAGCATAACAAAATATTAAGCTTTGGATATTGGAATTATCAATAATTTAATCTCCTTTTTATATTCTTATATTGTCCAACATTTCTCAGGGAACACTTTTAAAATCAGAATCCAATGTTGAAAATAAATGGCCTCATTCCTCTTAAGTTTTTTCACCCTTGCTTTTCTTATCTTACTGTAGTTGTACAATGTACATGTACAATGCGTATTTGTACAATGTAGCCAGCACAGAATAGCACATCATGTATAAAAGGAAATTATTTTGTTATTCATTAATTCACCCACTAGATCATATTGGACTACTCCTCATTATATTCCACAAATAATCATGTATTTAAACTACTAAAATTTCATCAAAAGTCTTTACTATTTCCAACCTCTCTGCAACTGATAAATCAGTTTCTCAAAGAATATAGTTTTTCTGCTGATTTCTGTTCTAAGATCTTAAAACAACAATTAGAGCTAAATTACATATAACCACACAAATCTGCCTCTTCTCAAAAGTAGTTGAGGTAAACAAATTAAATAGTTCTTAGTAATTGAATATAACCTATCAAAATTATGGCAGACAATGAAACTTTTTTACATATTTCCAATCTAGAAATTTGTTTTAAGTGGTATCTGATTACCTTTCCTTTCCTTTCTCCAAGTCAAAAATGAAGTCTACTTTACTGTAATATAACCGGTAATCTGAAATAAATGCCATATTTTTTTCATAAGTCAAAACCTGTGTACATTACCTTCATGAACTTCAGACTCATCAACATCAGCATCAGAAAGGAATACAGGATTCCAAATTAGTATTTCAATATCTCTTTGTTAATGTGAAAATCATTTACTGAAGCCTAGCCAATCAAAACAAAAAGAAATTGGATGTACACCAGGATTGAGGATTTCTGCCAATGGTTCCTTTATGTAAATAGCACCAGGAAAAGAAATAGATAAAAATATCTCCAGAATCTGCTTAGACTTTCAAATCAAGGGTCACCTGGAAATGTTCTCTCACATAGATGATTGCCAAAATTTGTATACTTATTAGAGAACTTTTCAAACAACTAGATTTCTTATTGCACATGAACTCAGAGGGACTCTGTGGGTCTTGCAGTGGTACTGAGCTGGCCTCACATCTCTGAGTTGCCATATTCCACCTATATGACCCTAAGCCTACAATGTCCTCTCTGTCAAGAATGACCTTCCTCTTCCTTTCTGCTTAGAGAATCATCTCATTTTTCAAAACTTTCAGGGAAAAAAAGAAAAGACAGCATATTTCCAGGAACTTTTGGTGTCATTGAAGGGATAATCTCTCTACATTGAAAATTAGAAATAACTATGAACAAGCAAATGCTAAACTGATCCATACGGGATGAAACTACATAAAGTTGAGTTTGGAGATGTTAAGAAAGTTACTATACAAATGAAAAGTGAACTTTAATATTTAGTTTTGGCATAAGATAAAATAGCTAGCATTTTATTTTTATATACAAAATAAAAATAAAGTTATGGCAAAATTAAAATTCCAAAGTAATCGAATACTGCTTTTTACATATGTCTTTTGCAAATGGTAGGCACACAGCAGGAAAAAACAGCACTGAGTGAATGCAAACATGTAATATGATAAAGGAAAAAATGAGAGGATATGAGAAATGATGTAAGAAGTTACAATTAATCATGGTTTCACCAGCCTCAGAGAGACGATTTTGAAATGCAGGCTTTCACTTGACAGTAGCCCTTTTCCTCTCTGAGTGGGGGCCTACAGAAACCCACTGAAGTTTAAGACATCATCTGAGGGTGAGAAGGACCTTTTATTCCTTATTATTATTTTACCTTCACTTCTCACCACCCTCACATATGTACCAGCAGGAGGAGGAGGATACTCTGCGAGGTTTCCAGCAGCCATGTGTACTTTGTGGCAGATACAGAGGGATTATCAAAGGACACTTGCTAAATTCACATACTATTATGTATTACGAAAACCACAATAGAATAATGTTGATTTAATTTTGCTAAGATTCCTTTTTGTGTTAAAATAAAGATGTGTTCATAGGTGACGCATGATAGAAAATGTGCTTTATTTAAAACGGAGCCGGATAAGCACACTGAGTTTGTATTTATCACCTAAAATGGCACCACAACATGGCAAGATGTAAACACAGATTTCAATTCACTGGGCTCCTTAAATATGCATAAAATGTGAACTGCTCTGTATAGGTGCACTTCCTTACTGAAAAGAATCTCATTTCATGGTAAACTAGGAAGTCAAAATGCAAAGATTAAAAGTTTATATAATTAAGACAGAAAAAAGATGAAGACGATGGGGACAAGGGATATTTCTTATTTATCTCATTCGAAGCAGCAAGCAAAGAATCAGGAAAAATGTGGCACTAAATAAATCCGTCATAACTTTAATCATTTAACAAATATTACATTTCTACTATGGCAGTCTTCTAAATGTCGGGGAGGGAGGGAATGGGATATAAAGGTAAGGGAATCATATTCTAGTGATAAGGATAGTGTTTGTTGAATGAATGACTATACCTACCTGGGTAAATTCAACTAAAGAAGGGGAGAAAGTCAGATAGGCATAAAGATTTGGAAAGAATATTTTTATTGTATGCATATTATCTATACTTTAGATTTATAGAACATTTATTTTATCAAAACTTTATATTTACAGATTATTATTTTACCTCACAACAACACTCCAAGAAGGTATTAACATAACCATTTCATTGATGAGTAAGGCTCAAAATAGTGAATTGTATTGCTTAAATTCCCATAACTATTAGGGGTCAAGTAGAATCTTGAACCCAGGTTCTGGTGGTTTCTTTTGTTTTCCTTTATGGAAGAGAGTGCGTCTTCTCTACTACAGGCACACCTGAGAGATATTGTGAGTTCAATTCCAGATCACATCAATAAATTAAATCACAATAAAGTGAGTCACACAAATTTTTTTTGACTTCCCAGTACATAAAAAGTTTGTTTACACTATACTCTAGCCTATTAAGTGTGTAATAGCATTATGTCTAAAAAAACAATGTACATACCTTAATTAAAAAAATACTTTATTGCCAAAATATGCTAACCATCCTCTGAGCCTTTAGCGAAGTCCTAATCTTTTGCTGATGGAGGTTCCTGTCTTAATATTGATGGCTGCTGACAGATTAGGTGGTGGTTGCTGAAGCTTGGGTTATCTGTGGCAATTTCTTTAAATAAGACAACAATGATATTTGCCCAATTGATGGACTTTTCCTTTCATGAAAGATTTCTCTGTAGCTCACAGTGCTGTTTGATAACATTTTACCTCCAGCTGAATTTCTTTCAAAATCAGAGTGAATCCTCTTAAATCTTTCTGCTGCTTTATCAAATAAGTTAACGTCATATTCTAAATCCTTTCTTGTCATTTAAGCAATCTTCAAGCATCTCCACCAGAAGTAGATCCCATCCCAAGAAAACACTTTCTTTCTCATCTATGAGAAGCAATTCCTCATCTGTTCAATTTTTTTTTTTTTTTTTTTTTTTCCTTGCGTTATGCGGGCCTCTCACTGTTGTGGCCTCTCCCATTTGCGGAGCACAGGCTCCGGACGCGCAGGCTCAGCGGCCATGGCTCACGGGCCCAGCCGCTCCGCGGCATGTGGGATCCTCCCGAAACGGGGCACGAACCCGCGTCTCCTGCATCGGCAGGCGGACTCTCAAGCACTGCGCCACCAGGGAAGCCCTGTTCAATTTTTAACATGAAACTGCAGGCATTCAGTCACATCTTCAGGCTCCCCTTCTAATTCTAGTTCTTTCCACCACATCTATAGTTACTTCCTCCACTTAAAACTTGAATCCCTTAAAGTCATCCATGAGGATTGCAATCAACCTCTTCCAAACTCCTGCTAATATTGATATTTTATCCTCTTCCCAGGAATCATAAATATTCATAATGGCATCTGGAATGATGAATCCTTTCCATAAGGTTTTCAATTTACTTTGCCAAGGTCCATCAGAAAAATCGTCATTTATGGGCTATAGCCTTGTGAAAAGTATTTCTTAAATAAGACCTGAAAGTCAAAATTACTCCTTGTCCCATGCACTGCAGAATGGATGTTGTGTTAACAGGCATGACAACAGCATTAATCTCCTTGTACATATCCATCAGAGATCTTGGGTGACCAGGTGCATTGTCAGTGAGAAGTCATATTTAGAAAGGAATCTTTTCTGAACAGTAGGTCTCTGCAGTGGGCTTAAATGATGTTGTAAACAGATGTACCATCATCTAGACTTTGTTGTTCCATTTCTAAAACATAGGCAGAATAGATTTAGCATCATTTTTAAGGGCCCTGGGATTTGGGGGATTGTAAATGAGACCTGGCTTCAACTTTAAGTCACCAGATGCATTAGCCCCTAATGAGAGTCAACCTGTCTGTCATTTAAAACTTTGAAGCCAGGCATTGACTTCTCCTCTCTACCTATGAAAGTCCTAGATGGCATCTTCTTCCAACATAAGGTTGTTTCATCTACATTGAAAATCTGTTGTTTAGTATATCCATATACATTAATTATCTGAGCTAGATCTTCTGGATAACTTGCTGCAGTTCTACATGAACACTCATGGCTTCACCTTACACTTTTATGTTACAGAGATGGCTTCTTTCCTTAACCCTCATGAACCAACGTCTGCTGGCTTCAAATATTTTTTCTGCAGCTTCCTTACCTCTCTCAGCCTTAACAGAATTGAAATGAGTTAGAGCATTGTTTTGTATTAGGCTTTGGCTCTAGGGAATATTGTGTATGATCTGTTGTACCCAAACCACTAATACTTTCTCCATAACTAGAAATAAGTCTGTTTTGTTTTCTTAACATTTGTGTGTGCACTGGAGCAGCACTTATAATTTCCTTCAAGAACTTTTCCTTCACTTTCACAGTCTGGCTAACTGGTGCAAGAGGCCCAGATTTTGGCCTATGTCAGCTTTCAAGATGCCTTCCTCACTAAGTTTAATCATTTCTAGCTTTTGATTTAAGGTGAGAGACTTGTGACTTTTCCTTTCAGTTGAACACTTAGAGGCCATTTTAGGGTTATTAACTGGCCTAATTTCAATATGGTTTTGTCCTCAGAAATAGGAAGGCCCTAGGAGAGGGAGAGAGATGGGGGAATAGCCAGCTGGTGGAGCAGTCAGAACATACACACAATATTTATTGATTAAGTTGACCACCTTATATGGCACAGTTTGTGGTGCTGTGACACAATTACAATAGTAACATCAAAGATCATGGATCACAGTTCACCATAACAAATATAATGAAAAAGTTTGAAATATTGTGAGAATCACCAAAATGTAACACAGAGACATGAAGTGAGCAAATACTTCTAGAAAATATGGCATTGATAGTCTAGCTTGAAGAAATGTTGCCACAAATCTTCAATTTGTAAACAACGTTCTATCTGTGAAGTGCAATAAAGCAAAGCACAATAAGATGAGGTATGCTCTTACCTTCATGGAACCTGTCAGGGTTGTATTCCCATTAAGTCTCTTCCTGTGAAAACTAGTCCAGTGAAAGGAATATTGTACCTGCATTTGAAAAATCTCAGGCTCTATCTGGTATTGCTGTGGACAAGCAACTTGCCTGTGTCATGTGTGCTCATGTTCAGTTTCTTCATTTCTGAGGAGACTTCTACAAAGCTTCTATCCCACTACAATCAATGGTCCAGCATCTAGCACAGACAGAAAGAAAAGTAGATTTTACTATAGTTTTTCTTGTTGTCTGTTTATTAGTGTTCCTTGGGGTATTCTGCTTGTCACCCACTTTTCCCAAAGTCTTGAAGAGGAGTTCCTTAGGATCAAGGCTTTGTCTGGAACTCCTGGTCTCACTGTTTCCTCGATAGGACTCAAAATTCTTCCAACTAGTGCCATTGGAGAGGTTACTATAGGGCAAGTCACACTTTATTTACTGTGCTCTACCTTTATTTTCCATGACACTATTATATAAAACATACAGGTGTATAAGACTTAATTAAAGGCTTGAGAAAATAAAATGTAATTACAGTGTAGGAGGAGAAAACTTAGAGGTATGTGCCACATAATAATTTTCTTACAGAATAAGGGTACTTATTCAAGAGGTTAAGCTTTAAGGAGGCAGGAGGGGAAGAAGGTCCCTTTATAGAGAAAGACTATTTTTATCCTAATGTCTTTCATTCAGATTTTTTTCTCTCTTCAAAAATTGATCTAACCTCTGCTATTTTGCTAACCACCTCTACCCACAAAATTTCATCTGATGCCAAGCTCTATATTCCTCCTTTTTTTAATCAGGTGAGATTAACACACTATGGGTGTGTCAGGACAGCTTCAGTAGGATAATCAGGACTTTCTGTTTGAGAAAAAGTATATTAATTACATTCTGAGAAGTACAGGAAATATCTATTCTTCCCTGACCGGATGATGAGAAATGATATAATTCATCTCTGCATATAGTAACTTTAGATTTAGAACTCTTTGACTTCACCCCCTTATGCAGTATTACTTGTAATCTTAATACCACACAGTCATCACCAACTTGTACTTTCCATGGAAATGTGCTTTTTTAGTTGATCTTAGAGTCCACGGGGCCAATTTTATAACTTTCAAACAGGATGCAAGTCCCTTCTCCTTCTGGTCTTTCCTTGGAAATTTCCAAGACAGATACTTTGTCAAAGTACTTACTTCTCTGCTGTCCTAACACTCCATTAAGTGCTTTTCGTCTTTATCAACAGTTGTTTTGGTCATTAGCATTTGAATTGCAACAAGTTCATGCCAGTACTCATCATCACCTAAACTCTTGTTCAATTTTTCCTAAAAATCATTGTCTGCACTTATCCTGACTGTCTGCTGCAAGTTCTCAAGCAGCTCAGATGGTGATACTCAGTCTACCCACAGTGCACTTCAAGGCATGTATTGTACTCTTCCAGCATCAAGTATTTACAGCTGGGTGACTACCTGACTCCTGTTCTCCAGTGTTCCTTTATTTTTCCCAGGTAGTATGGCAATTTCTCCCTTATTTTCAGTTGTACCCACAACATAGTGGTATAGGTCCAAACATCAATACATTTTGAACTTCCACACTTAGCTCCTTGGTGACAGGAAACCCCTATCATATTCATTTGGATTGCTGTTAATAAAGGGATTTTCTTTTTACCTTTGATCATCCCAACCTCTGCTTTGAACTTAAGGGATGGGAAATGAGTCAGATAATGCTCAGGATGTCTTTATTTTGTGCCAGGGATCACTATTCTCTTGTTATACTGTTGTGAAAATGTAAACCAAAATATATAAGTTAATCAAAAAATGGGTGGGATGGACTGAAGGCCACCAGATGAAAACCAAAGGAAATGTCTTTAGTTTGACTTGTTTCCAATTGATTAAAATTCTTAAATTGAGTGAAGCTGTAGATTAACTGTGTTTTTTTTGTTTTATTTTGTTTGTTTGTTTGTTTATACTGCAGATTCTTTTTTTTTTTTTTTTTTTTTTTTTTGGGGTTTGGGGTGGCCTCTCCTGTTGCAGAGGACAGGCTCTGGACGCGCAGGCTCAGCGGCCATGGCTCATGGGCCCAGCCGCTCCACGGCATGTGGGGTCTTCCCAGACCGGGGCACGAACCCGTGTCCCCTGCATCGGCAGGTGGACTCTCAACCACTGTGCCACCAAGGCAGCCCTGCAGATTCTTATTAGTCATCAATTTTATACACATCAGTGTATACATGTCAATCCCAATTGCCCAATTCAGGACACCACCATCCCCACCCCACCGCGGTTTTCCCCCCTTGGTGTCCATACGTCTGTTTTCTACATCTCTGTCTCAACTTCTGCTCTGCAAACCGGTTCATCTGTACCACTTTTCTAGGTTCCACATATATGTGTTAATATGCGATATTTGTTTTTCTCTTTCTGACTTCCTTCACTCTGTATGACAGTCTCTAGATCCATCCACGTCTCAACAAATGACTCAATTTCGTTCCTTTTTAAGGCTGAGTAATATTCCACTGTATATATGTACCACATCTTCTTTATCCATTCATCTGTTGATGGGCATTTAGATTGCTTCCATGACCTGGCTATTGCAAATAGTGTTGCAATGAACATTGGAGTGCATGTGTCTTATTGAATTATGGTTTTCTGTGGGTATATGCCCAGTAGTGGGATTGCTAGATGATTTGGTAATTCTATATTTAGTTTTTTAAAGAACCTCCATACTGTTCTCCATAGTGGCTGTGTCAATTTACATTCCCACCAACAGTGCAAGAGGGTCCCCTTTTCTCCACACCCTCTCCAGCATTTGTTGTTTGTAGATTTTTCTGATGACGCCCATTCTAACTAGTGTGAGGTGATACCTCATTGTAGTTTTGATTTGCATTTCTCTAATAATTAGTGATGTTGAGCAGCTTTTCATGTGCTTCTTGGCCATCTGTATGTCTTCTTTGGAGAAATATCTATTTAGGTCTTCTGCCCATTTTTGGTTTAGGTTGTTTGTTTCTCTAATATTGAGCTGCATGAGCTGTTTATATATTTTGGAGATTAATCCTTTGTCCATTGATTCATTTGCAAATATTTTCTCCCATTCTGAGGGTTGTCTTTTCATCTTGTTTATACTTTCCTTTGCTGTGCAAAAGCGTTTAAGTTTCATTAGGTCCCATTTGTTTATTTTTGTTTTTATTTCCATTACTCTAGGAGGTAGATCAAGAAAGATCTTGCTGTGATTTATGTCAAAGTTCTTCTTATGTTTTCCTCTCAAAGTTCTTCTTATGTTTTCCTCTAAGAGTTTTATGGTGTCTGGTCTTACATTTAGGTCTCGAATCCATTTTGAGTTTATTTTTGTGTATGGTGTTAGGGAGTGTTCTAATTTTATTCTTTTACATGTAGCTGTCCAGTTTTGCCAGCACCACTTATTGAAGAGACTGTCTTTTCTCCATTGTATATCTTTGCCTCCTTTGTCACAGATTAGTTGACCATAGGTGTGTGGGTTAATCTCTGGACTTTTAATCTTGTTCCATTGATCTATGTTTCTGTTTTTGTGCCAGTACCATATTGTCTTGATTACTGTAACTCTGTAGTATAGTCTGAAGTCAGGGAGTCTGACTCCTCCAGCTCCATTTTTTTTCCCTCAAGACTGCTTTGGCTCTTCAGGGTCTTTTGTGTCTCCATACAAATTTTAAGATGATTTGTTCTTGTTCTGTAAATAATGCCATTGGTAATTTGATAGGGATTGCATTGAATCTGTAGATTGCTATGGGTAGTATAGTCATTTTCACAATGTTGATTCTTCCAATCCAAGAACATGGTATATCTCTCCATCTCTTGGTATCATCTTTAATTTCTTTCATCAGTGTCTTATAGTTTTCTGCATACAGGTCTTTTGTCTCCCTAGGTAGGTTTATTCCTAGGTATTTTATTTTTTTAATCTAGAAGAGGTGCCAATTTTTGTTCAGTAAAACAGATAACCACAAGGTTATCTTTTTTAAAAAATCTTTATTTTATATTAGAGTGTAGTTGATTTACAATGTTGTATTAGTTTTGGGTGTATGGCAAAGTGATTCAGTTACACATATACATATAGCTATTCTTTTTCAAATTCTTTTCCCATTAAGTTATTACAGAATATTGAGTAGAGTTCCCTGTGATATATAGTAGATCCTTGTTGATGATCTATTTTATATATAGTAGTGTGTACACAGTTATATTTTATTGCTCTGTGAGATATTAACAAGTTTTGTATGTAACCAGGCAATCATTCTAACATTACTTTCTTAAATTTACTACAAATACCCTAGTTTCTTAAGTGTTGTGTGGACAAGTTTTAACATCTTCCCAGTTCCCTCATTAATTAATGAGTTAAATAAAATCTATGACAAAAGTTGTTTCCCGGGCTTCCCTGGTGGTGCAGTTGTTGAGAGTCCACCTGCCGATGCAGGGGACACGGGTTCGTGCCCCGGTCCTGGAAGATTCCACATGCCACAGAGCGGCTGGGCCCGTGAGCCATGGCCGCTTAGCCTGCGCGCCCAGAGCCTGTGCTCCACAACAGGAGAGGCCACAACAGTGAGAGGCCCGCGTACTGCAAAGAAAAAAAAAAAAAAGTTGTTTTTCAATGAGCCTGAACATCATGATTTTACCTTTTAAGAAATTTAACTTTAAACATTCTGCTCCCACCAGTGGATTTCCATTTAGCATATTCTGGTTCATCCTTGTGTGACTTGGCTTGACTCTGCCATTCTGATTTCCAGTAGTACTGATGAAACAGATGATTCTACATTTAATAGGCCTTACAAATTTCCTGTTTTTTAAAAAAATTTTAATTATGTATTTATTTTTTGCTGCATTGGGTCCTTGTCGCTGTACAAGGGCTTTCTCTAGTTGAGGAGAGCAGGGGCCACTCTTCGTTGTGGTGCACAGGCTTCTCATTGTGGTGGCTTCTCTTGTTGCAGAGCACGGGCTCTTGTTCACGGGCTTCAGTAGTTTTGGTGTGTGGGCTCAGTAGTTGTGGCTCCTGGGCTCTAGAGTGCAGGCTCAGTAATTGTGGTGCACAGGCTTAGCTGCTCTGCGGCATGTGGGATCTTCCCGGACCAGTGATTGAACCTGTGACCCCTGCATTGGCAGGTGGATTCTTAACCACTGCGCTACCAGGAAAGTCCACAAATTTCCTTTTAATTCACCTTTTAGAGTCATTCAACTGATGCTATTACACTTCCCAGGCCTCTGACCCACCAATTTTGATTTTTAATCAGGTAAAAAAATTCAGTTAAAAATAACTTCTGATTTAAAATTTCATGAAAATATACATAAAAGATAATTTAATTCTGTGAAGCTCATATGTCTTTTTATAATAGAAGTCCAATCACATATTTGGAATACAAAGTTAGTTTCTTCAGCTCAAAGATTTTAAGACAAAAGTTTATTGATCTGGATTATTGACCCAAAGTTTCCAAAATTAATGAAGATTACTCTTTATGGAACTGTAAGTTTGGAGCCAAGAGCCAGGAGAAGCAGCCATTTGAACAGATTTGTACTGGAGATACAGTGTATTTAAACTTTCATTTTAGAATCTTTGATTACACAGTCACTGGGTGTTATGTATATATATCAGCATTCAGTGCAAGTTTTTATATCAGGAAAACCAAAATAAGTACACAGCAGAAACTAATTTATTCTGATTATTATTACACTTGAAATTCTAAAGCTTCTGCTCCAATAACATATGGATCCTTGTTACTGTAATTTTGTCATGTTTAAGAGAGAAAATTTCATGTAATGGGCTGAATCTCATCCATAATACCATGAATCTCTGATGTCTGAAAGTAGAAAAGTAAATGATGTGATGACATTGAGGCCTGGATGGGACTCTCAAGAAACTCATCCAGCAGACCACTCCTCTACCTGCAAGAAGCCTTCTCTCTTCCCAGTCCTGTATCACCACTACCACCCCAGGGTTCCAGGAGACACAGTTGAGGATGCCTGCCTGAGAGAATTCTAGAAGCTGTATGAACTCCCATATTTTCACAGTTATTTCTCTTTTTTGTTCTCTTTCTAGTAAACACAGTGGATTTACCTTTATAATAGTGATATAAAGCTTCCTCTTTAAATAAATTTAAATTAAAAATGAATTCATACAAGAGAACTGTTGAGTAAATTATAGTTCTATTGGCATATGGCTAGAACAAAACTTGAAACTCAAATAAGTGCACAAAAGTAATCTTGTGCCTTTGTGAAAATCAAAGATTGATACTAAGGGAATCTAAAATAGGGATAACACTTCCTTGTATTTAAGAATTTTTTTTTTTTCAGTAAATCCCATGGGGAGGTTAGTAAACAGTATAGTCAATGGAAAATATACTCAGGCTTTTTGGTTAGGCAAACCACAGCTTAAATGCCACCACTGTTTAAGGAGACCTTGGTCTCAGGGTCCTCATTTATAAAATAGGAATCTTGTCTCATGAGACTGGTGTATGGATTAAATGACATCGCACACATAAAATGAATGGTAGGTAGGTCCTACTCATTCATTACCTTTGACTCCTTCTTGAATAATGATATTTGCTGTTTCTGTTTCTTAATGGCTTATGAACTGGAAGTAGGTCATTTTACATTGCATTATTTTTTTGTAATGTGTCAACAAAATAAGGAAAAGTCAGATATTAAAGCCCCATATTACCATAGCACAGGGAAATAAAAGTCTATGTCAATGGCAAAAAAAAAAAAAGAAAAGAAAATGAAAAAAGAACAAAAGAAAGAGAAAGAAAGAAAGAAAACTGTATATCATCCACTGAAATGCCACATGGGCACACCTGATTGCAGCAAGTAAGCAGTAATGGCAGAGAAGTGTACCCTGTGACAGATTTAAACCCAGGCATATCTTTTCTTGGTTCCATGAGTGAATCCCAAACGACAATAGTACTAAGATATTTGTGACTTTTTTTTCTTTACTTCCTACTGTTTTTATCATTTTGCTTTTGTTTCTAGTTTGTACACAGACAACAAGTTATTCTACTATGGTAATAACAAAAATCAAATATTTGATTTTATGGTGTAAATATTTGATAATCTCCATCAAAAAGATTATAGAGATCTACTCTATGTTGTTTGAGCTAGGAAGGAATATATGGCTTGTTAGTCTATTTATTTGTTAGTTTTTTAAAATTGTTTTTTAGCCTGTTGATTTATTTGTGAGTGTATATCAATTAAGAATTGCATATGCACTGAGAAGGAAAACAGCTCTTTGAAATCTGAAAAGATGATTTTTCATTTTGTGTTTACTTTTGACTCAGGGTTTAGTTTGTAGAATTGAAACATAATTTGCCTATGTGTCTGTAACTGAAGAAAGCTTTAACCTTTCATTTTGAGTGTGAAATATTTTCCTAATTCCAGCGGGTACAAAGTAGATTATAACATTTCTTAATTAAATAGATTATCTTCCAATTGTTTTAGTTATATGTATGCACATATAAAAATTAGAATATTTTTAAATTTCACAGTAAATAAGTAAAATGAATCAATGATCCTTTAAAAGTACTAAGACATATGTTTATTATAGACACTGTTATCATAGAAACATTTAAAGAGTCCAAGATCATATAAACAATGTGAATTTTTAAAATTATATTACTTAAATAATTTTATGTTTAAAGATAAATGATAACTATATGTTTGTTACTTGTTTCAATATGGCATAAAATATAAACCTTTTCTAAGATTATAAAAATATTATCTATTTTATAAGATTTATAAGAGCTTTATTTTTTATAAAATTTGGATTTGTTTTCTCATAAAAAGATAAATTAGCCTGAAATTTCTAAACTTCTCATACTGGTTTACTAACATTAAATCTATATAATGTTTAAGCTCATAAAAATGTAAGTGTGAGGGGCTTCCCTGGTGGCACAGTGGTTAAGAATCTGTCTGCCAATGCAGGGGATATGGGTTCGAGCCCTGGTCCAGGAAGATCCCACATGCTGCGGAGCAACTAAGCCCATGCACCACAGCTACTGAGCCTGTGCTCTAGAGCCCGCTAGCCACAACTACTGAGCCCACGTGCCACAACTATTGGAGCCCATGCTCCACCACAGGAGAAGCCACCACAATGAGAAGCCCATGCACCGCAACAAGGAGTAGCCCCTGCTTGCATCAACTAGAGAAAGCCCACAGGCAGCAACGAAGACCCAACGCAGCCAAAAATAAACAAATTTTGAAAAAAGAGAACAAATGTGAAAATGATTTTTTAAAATGTAAGTGTGGATTTGATTAAGTTGAATCATAATTCTGACAAGATTTTTTATAAAAAGTATAAATATGTTTTATAGTACATCATACTGAACAAAATTTCTTAGATCTTTAGATAACCAAAATCCTTCAACTAATACTAAAATGAGTTAGTGAATAATCTTTAAATTCTTAGACAATTTCTTAGACTGAATAGTGAACAACTGGTTACATAGCATAATTTTAATTTTATATTATTTACTTCTTATTTGCATGTGGTATGGATTGGCTTTATCTTTGGTTCATAGTAATGAACCTGTTCTTTCTTGCCACTTTAATAAGGCAGAAAACAGATGTTTGTAGCTATACTTATGTTATATGTATTTATGAGCTGTGATAATTTGCTAAAATTGTGCTTAGATATAATAAAGTTTCAGTACCATCTTCCAGTTTCCTCTTTCAATAGAAGATGGTAATTTTGGTTAAAAATTATAACTAATATTGGTTATTGAGTTTATACTAGGAGTAATAATCATTGAGAAAATCACTGTGTATATAAAATTGAGGCATTTGCTTTCAAAGAAAGAAGGAGAGCAATTTTGTCTTAAAGTACAAGTTTGATCCAAAATAAGAAAAAACACAGAAAAGGAAAAAAATCTTTGCTGTGTACAGCAAGTAGTAGAAGGTATGAGGGAAGTTAATTTTGTTTGCCTTGGTTTATAATACGTGGGCTTGAAAGGCTCTATGAAGAGTTTTAAATTTTGGCAAAGTTAAGTCAGTTTCAATGGACTTACTCACCAGATAATTGAAAGAGGTTTGGGGAGACTCATGAAAATTTTGCTGTCAAACATGCATTGATGAAAAATTAAAATTTGGCTTTTTTCTCTGTCAAATTGAAAACTAAGTCTTAGAAACTCTTAATGGATAATAAATTATCATTCTTTATCTTCTACATAAACTTCCCACGTAGCAGAGATGCCATATCTTATCAGAATAATATTCTCTGCTTAGGTTTGACTTTATATGCAACTGGTTAATTTAAAACAAAAAAGGAAAATATTTATTCACTTATGGATAAAGGAGTTTCTTACAAAACTGTTATAATCTTTTATGTTTATTTAAAGCATTTTATCCCTTTAAGTAGATAGCCAACTACTGTTTCTCTGCATCAATGGTCCTATCTTGAGTCATCGAATCTGCTCTAATTTTTTGGTTTGCCGCAAATATCAGATCCCAAATTTAGAAAAAAATAAAACAATATATTTAGGGGGTCTTTATAGGTCTTCTAGACAAGTACACAGATGTGTTGCTTTACCTTATATAAAAAAGATGATAGTAACAATTAGGGTTGTTTGCTGTATTCCATATTTCATAATTAGCTTAACGTTATTGTAAAATCTGTGTGGGAAGAATCATCAAAACAGCAGAAACACACAAGCTTTTCTTTATTAAAGATTATATAGGTCAAATATTATTATAATCAGTATTTCAGAAATTAAGAAGACTTGCTATAAACTATAGGTTGGACTTTGTGGTACTGATTTAAAAAGGCAGTCAGAATGCCTACTGAAAGTACTTCACCAGACACTCTAAATTATTGTTGCTTCAAGGAACAGATAATTAGAAGTATCTTCCAAGCTGACAATGCTTAGGAAACATTCGTACAATATAGGTGGTCTGAGTCAGTAATTCTAGAACTCTTTTTTATCTGGAAGCAGACTTACTTTATGAAAGCAGACCACTTACTCAAGATGCATAGTTAAAAAAATTACAAATTATGCAATGAAATGAAGGAAATTCAATTGTGGTGATATTTTGGAAATATTGTTGGTATCATTTTATTGTCCTAATTTTATGTATATATGAGTTTTATAGACTGAATGTTTGTTCCCACCCTGCTGCCCCCAATTCATATGTTAAATCCTAATGACCAATGTGATGTATTTGGAGGTGGGCCTTTGGGAGGTGATTTGAGTCATGACTCTGAGCCGTCATGAATGGATTCATGCCCTTATAAAAGAGACTCCAGAGAGCTCCCTTGCCTTTTCCACCATGTGAGGAGACTGCAAGACAGCTGTCTGTGAACCAGGAAGCATGTTCTCACCAGACACTGAATCTACTGGCACCTTGATCTTGGACTTCCCAGTCTACAGAACTGTGAGAAATAAATTTCTGTTGTTTATAAGCCACGTAGTTTGTGGTATTTTGTTATAGCAGCCTAAATGGACTAAGAAAATGAGGAAACGCTTTTAACTCTTAATATAGTAGGTTATGCTTTTCCAAACTGAAATTAGCCATTTTAAATAAAATTTGTTCTCAATAACTCTTCAGAATTGAGAGAGAAATACTTTGCTGAATCACCTTACATTTTCCAAGCAATCGCTTTATTTACATAGGCTCAATGAAAATCTATCCTCCTTTTTACCAAGATATATAACTGGAAAAATAGACTCATAACTTGTCAAATTGATTGCGTAACCAGTATCACACCTGTAGTGTCATATTGGAGAATAAATCTCATTTAATAAGATATGTTTCTTTTCCTAAGAAACACAGGTACTCCACCCAATATCAAGTAACAAACACAGAATTTATGCTCTGGCTTAAAACAAACAAAAAATCTCCATGAAATACATGAAACATGGCTTATCAAGATACTGAACATCGTCAATTTTGATGTAAATTAACATGCAGTAAACCATTACCTATAACTGTCTATTTTTCATCCTTTACTTCATCATTCAGTTTCCAATTTCTTTTGAAACTAGCCTGTCTAAGTCTAGATTGGATTTCTAGCAATTCAAGTCAACATTTATTCAGCTTATGCCTCCAATACTTGTACTAGATAAAGTAGCAGTAGTGTAAATTTGACATTTGATTATGACCCAGCGAAGTATATTCAAACAATTTCAAGTCCAATGGTGGATACATTTATAACAATAATCAACAACAAAAACAAATTAAAACAATATAAGTATGTGGTTTTAGATGAATAAAAATACCTATGCAAAAAGTATATTCCAGGCAGTGTTCTAAGGTAGATAGAGAGAAATCAAAAAAATATGGATAATTATTTTATACTATAAACTATTTATATAGTTTATAAATAGTATATAGTTTATATATACTATAAACTATATTATAGTTTATAAATAGTATAACTATTTTATACTATATAGAGTATAATTTATACCCACAGCAACCTTAGGTCTTACAGATGAAGGAACCTAGGCACAGAAATGATAAAACTGCTGCATGGTAGAACCAGGATCTGGATTTAGTTCCAGTATTTCCTGTTGTATTTATCATTTACATTGATACTTTTATGTGTTGTATAAAATTTGGCTGTGCTCAATTTTACTTATTTCTAATTTTTTTAAATGTATTTATTTATTTATTTTGGCCACCAACAGAAGAACGAACAAATACAACATGTTACATTCATAGGATAGAATACCATCCAGCTGTTAAATGATCTAGAGCTGGGCATAGCCTCACAGATGTGTCATAAAAATATAATTGTATAAAAGCAAATTGCAAATGGATATGAAAGTATTACACAGTCTTCAATCATTTAAAAATTCACAAAACAATACTATGTTATGACTGGACAATGACATAGGGAATTAAAGTACTAAATTATGCATGGGAGGACTAACAACCAACCTCAAGATAACAGTTACCTCTGGGGATGGCTGACAGTGAGTGGGTGGGGAAGGAGAGAAACTTTAGAGGTAATATTTTATTTCTTTAAAAAAAAAGAAACCTAATATGGGCTTCCCTGGTGGCGCAGTGGTTGAGAGTCTGCCTGCCGATGCAGGGGACACGGGTTCGTGCCCCGGTCTGGGAAGATCCCATATGCCGCGGAGCGGCTGGGTCCGTGAGCCATGGCTGCTGAGCCTGCGCGTCCAGAGCCTGTGCTCCTCAACGGGAGAGGCAACAACAGTGAGAGGCCCGCGTACAGCACAAAAAATAAAATAAAATAAAATAGAAACCTAATATAAAACTATATATATAACCTAAAATATATATATGTAGATATGGCAAAATGTTAATACTGGTTAAATCTGGAAAAAAAAAATTGGCTGTGCTCATTTAATGAAGTAGCTGGCACATAAAAGGAACATAATAAGCACCAAAGAACCACAAAAAGCCAAGATAGCCCATTTATTCAAGGAACCAAGAAAAACCTGGCATATCTAAGAAGTGACATATTTTGACATGTATTAACATGTTTTCTGATGTTTCTGATCAGAAGGGCAAAGTATGAATGAGTCATTGGGGAATGGCCATTTTTCATCCATAGACATTGCTGCTTTGGAGTTGGACTGTAGATGCTGATTATAAGAAAATATAAACTCATGCATGAGAATTGTGTTCTCTCAGACAAGTAAAAGCCTACCACAGAATATTTTCCTTCTCACCAAAAACATCTTGCATTAATACCAGCTTCTGTATTTTCAGTAGTGTTTAATGGATAAAGATTAAAGGATTATTTTTTTTCACTCTATAATAGGTAAGGCTATATTAGAAATTAAAATTATTGATGAAATCTAAGATTATTATTCAGTGATCTGAAAATAATAATAACAACAACAAAAAGGAGAAGCAAATATTCTAGAGATAAAATAATAATGAACAAGGGTAAGATACTGCCAGTCTTACACTACACAAACAGAAAAACACTGTATGTGGCAATATATTTTTTCTGATTAACCCACCTCCTCATCTCTGTACAATTTTCACTAAAAAGTCTCAAAAAATAAGTAACTATGACTCAGATCCAAGGTAGGATGCATGTCATTAAATACATTTTAACAGAAAAGTGACAAAGTCTTTCATCAGTAATCCCTTTTGAGGCTGTCACAGTTATTGACAGAATAAAGGAGTATAATTTAGATAGGTGATGTGGTTATTTTTTAATTGCTCTGTTTTTACTTGGAGAACATTGGAAGCATTGAACTATTATACCCCTTTGTTCTTTGCATTGTTGTCTTAAAAATTAACATTTCTCTCAAGTATGCAAATACTTTGTATTGCTAAAGAAAGCTGAGCTTTGTCATAGTGAGGTTAAAATCACATCGTATTGAATTCTAGCTCGATTTCTAGATCAAAATAGCATGAAGTTAGGAATAACTTATTTCCTGTTAAAGCAGGTTCTAGATAAAACATTGTTCGTTTAGAAATTGACATTTCTTAAATTGAATCTATAATTTCATGTTAAAAAATAATAAAGTGTTTACAAGGAAGAGAAATTAAACTAAACAACATATTTCCTCAAAAATTAAATAGAACATACTATTTACTTCATTATTCCCTATGACAAAAAAATTGACATTCTAGAAAAAGATTTCTTAAATAACGTTCTAGAAATCTAAGCTGATTGATAAATTATGTAATCTAAAAATGAAGGGTACTATCCTTGTTCTGATAACCACCAGGTGACAAGTGAAGTGCTAATCGCTTTATCTAGTTTAATTCTCCTAACTCTTCTAGGAAATAGTTATCAGTAAAATGAGAAAATTGAGTTAAACTTAGTCTTAAGCTAATATCACATAGCCAAGAAATCAGCCCAAGAAGTGCTTGACACATCCATCCATACTTATTGTTCTCAACCTTATTACTTTCCATGCAATATTCCACAAGGATAGAAAAGATTAATTTCTATCGTAATAATAAAATAACCACAAAGTCTCAGTAAATCAAGATTTCAATGAATAAAATGTATCACCCATGCTTAAAGAAAAAAATATTTAATGATCCTTGTTTAAGAATTGTAAGGCAACCCTTAATCAAGGGAGTTAGACATCGAGATGGGTGTAGGAGCCACTGCAATGGGGCCTTGTCCTGGGGGAAGAGAGATGAGATTCAGCTCTGACTTCAACAAGGATAAGTGGGAATTTATAACTAAGGGGCAGGGTGGGGGTCAGTGAATGGAAAATTACTGAGAAAACATCAGGAGTAAGAGGGAGTCTTGTTAGACTGACTCAACAGAATTCTTGCTGAAGAGAGGCCAAGGTGATGAGATATTGAGGGTGGTCGGACACTGAGGGTGGATGGGGATTTTTGCTAAACTGACTTAGAAGGATTCTTCTCAAGGGCAGAGAGGGAGCCCAATATCCACCCGGGTCCAGCAGGGGGCTCAAAGGAGCCTGATTAAAATTACATTAAGAAGAGTGTCTTTGTCATCACTTACACTGAATGTCTGCCAGTGTTCATAGAGCAATTCTGAGATTCAGAATGATGGAAGGTCTACTCTCTGTGGTCTCACTCTCACTGTTAAGTCCTTTTGGTGGTGAGGTCAGACAATGAAAGCTGAGGGACAGGCATTTGATTTCACCAAGCTGCACGGGGATTGTGAAGTATAAGAATATGGAATGTTTATATGATACTTTACAGCTGGACAGGACTTTAGTGAGAATTTAATAACACTTTTTTAAAGTTTTCCTACTGGAGCCCTTTCTTTCTTCTACCTTTTAAGAAAGAGCCTAGAAATCAGATCCCTCCGAAATCTCACTCCTGGCTCAATGTGAAGGACTAAGATGTATGTTTGTGTCTAAATGTGTGTGTGTATGTGTGAATGTGTGTATTTGTATGTATGAGTATGCAAGTTAAACTTTGCTTCAAGGGTGGGAATGAACTGAGAACTGAAGAAGTTCTGTCTGCTAAAGGGTATACAGAAGTCTTAGCCTAAGAGTTAAGGTACCATCCCGCACTAGCTGATGATGGTTGATATTTTTCCCTGTTGTGTGGACAAGTATAACAGAGCATGCAGATAATAAGGATAAACTGTTTTAGTCAACATCATGTCAATTCCTTCCATCCCACCTTAAATATTGAAGAGTAGAGCATGCAGCAAAGTCTGAAATTTCTTTGCACTCCAAATTAAGCTATCAGTATACTCATTCTAGGGGGACTTTTAAATGTTTACATGTAATCTCTGCTTTTTGCTTTTAAATCCATCCTTCCATAGTCTCCTTTTCTGATATATTCAGTTGGCTGAGCAAAAAACACAAAATCACTTTTTTCCAATCATTCTTTGTTATGTTCCAACTTGGTTTCCAAACTCTCAAAAATCTTTACCCGAGTGCTCATTTATTTATTCATTTCCAAATACTTATTTGAAATGATGGTTATATGCCTGCCACTATCTCAAATGCTAAGAATATTGAAGTGAACAAGGCAGACAGTATTCTAGCACAGAAGGAACTTACATTCCAGTGGTATAGATATAGATATAGATATAGGTAGATATAGAAGTAGATGTAGGTGTAGATATAGATATAGAAGTAGATATAAATATAGATATAGAAATAGATGTAGATGTAGAGATATATATTCAAATACATACACATATAGTTTAAAAGTATATAAACATGCAAATGAATAAAACAGTTCATCAAAGTATCTCCTAACTTTCACTACATTTCTCCTTGAGTATTTCTCCTGGACAACTGATTTGCATGCTCTTTTCAGTGCTACAGGAAATTCAAATGACACAGTCACATTTTGAAAGCCTCCATCTTGCTCTAGGGCATCCCATGTTGTCCTTATTTAAGATATTTACTTAAAATACTTTAAATCTCAAATTTTATTAAAACAATAGTTCTATAGGCTCTAGAATTTTTTCTCATTTATGTAAGTACTTTTTTGAGAAGATTTTATTTTCTTAGTCTCTTAGTATTATTTTATTTGAACTTGTTTCATTTTATCAAGTTTAACAAGATGCACTAAGAATGAGTATAATCTTTCTGTGGGCCCCTAAGAAACACTGGAAATAGAATTGTTACTGAAATTTCACATGGCTGCCCTCACTGGGAATCCTGAGATCTAGCAGGGAATGACCATTCCAGGTTACAGGTGATTTGCTCTTCACCTAATCATCGGAGGTCCTAAAGAAAACATCGTTATCAGTGTTGCATGCTCTTGTTACAAAGTTAGATTATTTTCTATTCCTTTTCCCCTAAACCCTAATCCAAAAAAAGTGTGTAAGGGTGAGGAGATCCTGTTATATGGAGGAAAACAAGGGGGAAAAGAAGAGAGTGAAAGCAAAAGCATGAAAACAAACCAACCCCTGGTTTGATTCAGAAACTATTTGATTTTGATAGCCCTAGTCCTAAGCAGTAATGGAAACAGAATATCTTCATACATTAAAAGCATCAGGGGCATCCCTGGTGGCGCAGTGGCTGAGAGTCCACCTGCCGATTCAGGGAACACAGGTTCGTGCCCCGGTCCAGGAAAATCCCACATGCTGCGGAGCGGCTGGGCCCGTGAGCTATGGCCGCTGGGCCTGTGCGTCCGGAGCCTGTGCTTCGCAACGGGAGAAGCCACAACAGTGGCCCGCGTACCGCAAAAAAAAAAAAAAAATCAGAAATTATTACACATGTTTTATCTCTAGTGTAAATTTGTATGTACCTAAATGGAAAAAAGAAGATTTTTTTAAATCCAAATTATAAAAGTAAACAGGACACCACTGTACACTTCTGAGGCACTGTTAATTTTGCCTCAGTCTTCTAAATTCGTTCATGTACTTGTTCTCACTATTTTCTTTTTGCCCCATTCATGACATAGTCATTCATTCAGTTAGCATGACTTGATTGCTGATGGTAACATCGGCTATTTTTCTTTTCTGGTTATCTATCCCATTTTACTCTGATGACAGCATCTTGATTTTCCTTTGGGAAAAATCACCCCTCCTTTTACTTCCAACACAGTTTTCAGAAGGCCTAGATCCGACCTCCTTCCTTTGGTGGTGTGCATTTGATTTTACTTCTCCAATCAGCATATTTCATTTATCTTGGTCAAGTGTTTAATTCCAAATTGCTAATTGATGAACACTGGACTTTTAATTATATAGACAATACATTTCTTGTTTTTTTTCTTAAATTTTTGAGCTTTCTGTTAATTGCAGCCAAAAGAATTCTGACCAGTAAAAGTACCCATTATGTGGCAGGTATCATGCTAATTTTCCTGCATCCTTTTAACATGTAATTTCCAAAGTTATTTATATGTGGGTTTGGAAAATGGCATCCATCCTCCACTTTTCTAAAATAAACTTCAATACTGTGCTGTTTGGTATATATTTTAACACAATTTTAAGTTTTTCACTCTTTTTCTTTGACTGTCTTAAAATTGTTTTATAATGTCATCAGTTCTTTAATAAAGTGCTTCAGGAATTTGGTTGGCAAAGTTTTTGCAAGCATAAGTATATTTTCTTTGCTTTTTGCTTCCTAACTTTAGTCTTTTTTTACCATTCATCCCCCGACTGCTCACCCAACTTCTATCCTGAGCTGGCCAATGGAAATCTCTTAGGGTTCTGTGTTTGTTTCATACAGTGTTTACATTTATTGTCAATTAATTTCAGGAATTTTATTTCAAGCACAAATAAAAGAATCCTCAGTTTTAATAAAAATCAAGCACTACAAAATTATTACCATTATTTCTAACTATCCAATGGAGAAATTTTAGGGTCAAAGTTGGGATGAAATGAGAAATAAAGAAGATCCTACATGGTCATTTATCTGTTGAATCTGCACTGTTGAAACTGGTTTCAGATTCCACACTGGCCTGAGACAAATCTCATGTAAATCTGTGGTCATAACAGGGGATAAAAATGAGAAAGAGTGCTTCGCATTTGTATTCCTCAAGCAGTCCACTTCCCCAGACATAAACATAAGCATGTGTTTGCACTGTGGAGTTTTCATTTATTTCAGAGGGGATATTATCCTTCCCATAATGACTATTTCCAATTTCTGATTGAATGTATGTCTCCCAAATGGCAAGGAGCTTAACACTGTTCTCGTCTTCAACATCTTTAAAGATTCTGTGCCCTTCCTCTCTCCTTATATGCCACACAAACTGTTTCCTTAAATGAGCTTTAGTATTTCCCAACACAGTTAGGATTCAGCAGG
>NW_006793902.1:2874871-2921481 GCF_000442215.2 Lipotes vexillifer
TCAGCAGGATGCTTTTTCAAAGGGCTGAAGGGGAGGGAGTGGAGTGGTTCATACTTCCCCTAAGTATGTTAACTGGAAAGCTCTTCCACTCAGGTGATATACTGAAGCATTTCAACAACTGCTCCTCTGACCTTGACACTTTAAGTGGAAGCTGAGCTCAGTTCCTATTAAGAGAGACACATAAAGCTGCCATTGTCACAAATTCAGCCAATAATGGATAAAGTGGTAATTAAATTAAGATGGCTGTTGGGGAGAGAGGTGGCTTCATAACAAAATCTAACAGGCCTGAAATTCACTTTCCCACTTCCCATCTCTACCAATTAATGCAGCAGCTCAGGATCGAGTTATTTATATTCAGCCTTCCAAGTCACCTTGTTGTAAGAGTTGTCTCTAATTGCTAAAAAGTTTTCTAGAAAGAAAAAAAATCATACACACACACACACACACACACACACACACACATATATATTTATTTATTTATTTATTTATTTTTTAACAAGCCAATAGCAGGAGTTTAAGAGGTCTTAGAAAAAATAACTTCTCATAAAAGAAGAAATGCTTGGAGTGAGTTCTGAAAGGAATACCAATGAGAGGGACTAGCCAAACACTCAATTGCAGATCAATTATCTTCAGTTTTGCTCTGTAATTGAATTAGTCTCATACCAAAAGAGCCAGGGATGGCTGCAGAGAAACTGAAAGCTAGGTACCTTTAAAATGCTCATTGTTAGAGCCAAGTTTGCTCAAATCAAGCACAAGACCAATGCACAAGGCTGCATATTGAAATCACTTGTGAAGCTTTAAAAAATACTGTTACTTGTATCCAACCCCGAGAGATTCATATTTAATTGGGCTTGTAGGCAGACTTTGAATTAGGACTTTTAAAAACTCCACAGGTAATTTTTATATGAAGCAGAGGCTAAAGACCACTGCACTACACAGTTAAATTTCATCATAGTTTCCTCTTTGTAGCAGTTATTTTGTCTGGTTTTTAAACAGACAATTTGTGTAGCCTTAAGGCTGTAGTAGCTTAAAGATGGAGGAACTTTAAATAGGCAAACAGAAATGTTGCATCAATATTCATCTTCCTCAAGCTTCTAGTTCCTGCTCTTTTGAGTAGAGCCTGAAAGTGTCATTCTTATTCCCCCCATTTTAAACTTAGATTTAAGACTCACATACCCTGTACACTAGAAACCCCCTAACTGATGCGATAGAATCATTATTTCCAGCTAATCTCTAGGATCAGGCATCTGATTTGCTATCTCCTCGACAAACTGAAATTTAAAAATATAGATAATAAAAGAAAATTTTCTTTATCCAGTACATCATTCTCAGCTATGGAGTCTGCCACCTACAAATATGAGGTGATTAGCAAGTAAATTTGTGTCAAGAAAAATGGATAAATGTGGACTTGTATTAAACATAAGAGCATAAATACAACCAACATAATTTCCTCCTAATTTCTCATGGAAACAAGTGTAAAGTTAATATTTTTTTCAAAGAAGAACTAGTATATAAGGACAATTAAAGTGGCAAAGAAAATATAAGGAAATGTAAAACAGATGGCTAGTGGTAACAAATTTAGAAGACCAGAGAAAGCAGAAACTTAAGATAGCCAGAGAGAAAGACAGAGAATGGCCTGCTTTGCATTGCATTATCCTAGAAATGTGCAAGAATTTGCTGAATTCCAGACCTCTGTAAATGGGGTTAGAGGGAGCTAAATACAGGGGATAATTTGAAAATCTATTTAAGAAGCTGTTGGACACTTTGATCTTCACCGACCTGACTCAGACTGGCAATGACCCTTTCCCTGCACTAGAAAAATACTGAAGGTATATCATGTACAAAGAGTCAACAATAAATAGTTTGAACAGGAGGAACACTAGGCAGACAAGAGGGTGATTTCATCAAAAAAGAAAGCAGGGGTGGGGGATTAAATGTATGTCTAGATAGGAAACCAGGTATTTAGGAGTGTAGCCTCTTGAGTTGGAATCCCAGCTTTGCATGTAACATGTTCTATGACCTTGGCTAAGTTAGTGTTCTTCTTTGTGCCTCAATTTCTTTAACTGAAAAATGGGTACACAGTTATTACATTGATGCAAAGTTTAAATGGGTGAATACATGTAAAGCACATATTTTAGTGCTGGGCAGAAAAATAAGTACTACATATGTGCTAACTACTCTTATTATCCCCCTACTCAGGATCCAGAATAATGACAGAGAAATTTATACTCTACAGGCAGAAAATGGAAGATTCTTCACAGAGGGAAAAAATATGTATATGTGAATATATATATATATATATATATATATATATATATATATATATACACATAAACATATATATTCACAAACATACACATACAGTTCTCAAATGAAATACCCCAGGCAGATCATGTAGAGTAAAACCCACCAGAGAAATGACCTCACCAACTCATAGAGCTTCCAATCAGTTTTGGAGAGGTGCCTTTATTTTTATGCAACAGCCAAATACCAATAGTTATTTGAGGAAATTACCTATCAGAACATACAGAAAACAAATTTCCAAAAAGATTTTGGAATAACTGGAAACAATGTGGAGAGAATAAAATTGCAAAAAGGATCTATAATTAATTTCTGCAAAAAAAAAAACAAAAACAAAAAGAAAGAACACATCGCACATATGAAAGAACAGCCTGCTATGAAAAGGAATATTTAAAGAACAAAACCAGCCCTTGAAATTTAAAAATATAGGAGAAATTAAAACTAAATATAGGGGTAGGGAAATAAAATTGTGGAAATTTTCCATTAAGTATACTAAAAAATAGGTTTAAAATAGGAGAAAATAAAACAATATTAGAAGATAAGTACAAAAGGATCAATATGTGAATAATGAGAGTGCCTGCAAGAAAATCAGAAAAAAATAATAAATAAATTTTAGGAAATTACTAAAAAATTAATTCAAGAAAATTATTTAGACTAAATGAATTGCATTAGTTTTCATATTTAAAATATTTACCATGCTTCCTGCATATTTAATAAAAATAATCTACACAAAGGGACATACTCATGATTTTCAGAGCAATAAGAGAATTGAAAAAACACGAAAATTTTCCAGTGAGAAATATTAATCTAATTGTATGACTGGTAATCATAATACTATTTTGAAAAAGATATCCTATTCTCACTGATATAGGTGCCAAATCTGCTTTGAACTAAATTTCCATATGTATATAAATCTATTTCTGAACTCTGTATTTGAAGCATTATAATAAGACTTGTTATACCATAGAAAAGTTCCCTGATTTTTATACAACTAAATTTATCTTTTTTGTGTGTTTTTGTTGTTGTTATTATTTTTCTTATAAAGAATTTTTGCTATTCCCAGCCCTTTGCGCTTCCACGTGAAGTTGTGCATCAACTTGCCAACTTCCATGAAAAACTCCATTACTAATTATAAGGGAATCAATTTAATGAATTGCTTAATTTTAGGATAATTGACATCTTTAAATATTACAATGTCCTATCCATGAACATGGTATACGTACTTATTTAATTTTTAATATCTTTTGTTTTTTTAACACCTTTGTTGGAGTATAATTGCTTTACAATGGTGTGTTAGTTTCTGCTTTAGAAAAAAATGAATCAGCTATACATATACATACATCCCCATATCTCCTCCCTCTTGCATCTCTCTCCCACCCTCCCAATCCCACCCCTCTAGGTGGACATAAAGCACTGAGCTGGTCTCCCTGTGCTATGTGGCTGCTTCCCACTAGCTATCTATTTTACACTTCGTAGTGTATATATGCATATGCGATACTCTCACTAGGTTCTAGCTTACCCTTCCCCATTCCCGTGTCCTCAGGTCCATTCTCTACATCTGCATCTTTATTCCTGTCCTTCCCCTAGGTTCTTCAGAATATTTTTTTTTATTCCATATATATGTGTTAGCATACGGTATTTATTTTTCTCTTTCTGACTTACTTCACTCTATATGACAGACCCTAGGTCCACCCACCTCATTACAAATAACTCAATTTCATTTCTTTTTATGGCTCAGTAATATTCCATTGTATATATGTGCCACATCTTCTTAATCCATTCATCTGTCAATGGACACTTAGGCTGCTTCCATGTCCTGACTATTGTAAATAGAGCTGCAATGAACATTGTGGTACATGACACTTTTTGAATTATGGTTTTCTCAGTGTATATGCCCAATAGTGGGATTGCTGAGTCATGTGGTAGTTCCATGTTTAGTTTTTTAAGAAACCTTCATACTGTTCTCCATAATGGCTGTATCAATTTACATTCCCATGAACAGTGCAGGAGGATTCCCTTTTCTCCACACCCTGTCCAGCATTTATGGTTTGTAAATATTTTGATGATGGCCATTCTGACTGGTATGAGGTTATACCTCACTGTAGTTTTGATTTGCATTTCTCTAATGATTAGTGATGTCGAGCAACCTTCCATGTGTTTGTTGGCAATCTGTATGTCTTCTTAGAGAAATGTCTATTTAGGTCTTCTGCCCAATTTTGGATTGGGTTATTTGTTTTTTTGATATTGAGCTGCATAAGCTGTTTGTAAATTTTGGAGATTAATACTTTGTCAGTTGCTTCATTTGCAAATATTTTCTCCCATTTTGAGGGTTGGCTTTTTGTATTGTTTATGTGGTTCTTTGCTGTGAAAAAGCTTTTAAGTTTCATTAGGTCATATTCGTTTATTTTTGTTTTTATTTCGAAAATAGGTCAAAAAAGATCTTGCTGTGATTGATGCCATAAAGTGTTCTACCCATGTTTTCCTCTAAGAGTTTTATAGTATCTGGCCTTACATTTAGGTCTTTAATCTATTCTGAGTTTATTTTTGTGTATGGTTTTAGGGAGTGTTCTCACTTCGTTCTTTTACATGTAGCTGTCCAGTTTTCTCAGCACCACTTATTGAAGAGGTGGTCTTTTCTCCATTGTATATTCTTGCCTCCTTTATCAAAAATAAGGTGACCATAAGTACGTGGGTTTATCTCTGGGCTTTCTATCCTATTCCATTGATCATATTTCTGTTTTTGTGCCAGTACCATACTGTCTTGATAACTGTAGCTTTGTAGTATAGTCTGAAGTCTGGGAGCCTGATTCCTCTAGCTCCGTTTTTCTTTCTCAAGATTGCTTTGGCTATTAGGGGTCTTTTGTGTTTCCATACAAATTGTAAAATTTTTTGTTCTAGTTCTGTGAAAAAAGCCATTGGTAGTTTGATAGGGATTGCACTGAATATGTAGATTGCTTTTGGTAGTATCGTCATTTTCACAATGTTGATTCTTCCAATCCAAGAACACAGTATATCTCTCTATCTATTTGTATCATCTTTAATTTCTTTCATCAGTGTCTTATGGCTTCTGCATACAGGTCTTTAGTCTCCTTAGGTAGATTTATTCCTAGATATTTTATTCTTCTTGTTGCAATGGCAAATGGGAGTGTTTCCTTAATTTCTCTTTCAGATTTTTCATCATTAGTGTATAGGAATGCAAGAAATGTCTGTGCATTAATTTTGTATCCTGCTACTTTACCAAATTCATTGATTAGCTCTAGTAGTTTTCTGGGAGCAACTTTAGGATTCTCTCTGTATAGTATCATGTCATCTGCAAACAGTGACAGCTTTATTTCTTTTTTTCTGATTTGGATTCCTTTTATTTCTTTTTCTTCTCTGATTGCTGTGGCTACAACTTCCAAAACTATGTTAAATAATAGTGGTGAGAGTGGACAACCTTGTCTTGTTCCTGACCTTAGTGGAAATGGTTTCAGTTTTTCACCACTGAGAATGATGTTGGCTGTGGGTTTGTCATATATGGACTTTATTATGTTGAGGTAAGTTCCCTCTATGCCTACTTTCTAGAGGGTTTTTGTCATAAACAGGTGATAAGTTTTGTTGAAAGCTTTTCCTGCATCTATTGAGATGATGATATGCTTTTTCTCCTTCAGTTTGTTAATATGGCTTATCACATTGATTGATTTGTGTATATTGAAGAATCCTTGCATTCCTGGGATAAATCCCACTTGATCATGGTGTATAATCCTTTTAATGTGCTGTTAGATTCTGTTTGCTAGTATTTTTTTGAGGATTTTTGCATCTATATTCATCAGTGATATTGGCTTGTAGTTTTCTTTCTTTGTGACATCTTTGTCTGGTTTTGGCATCAGGGTGATGGTAGCCTCTTAGAATGAGTTTGGAAGTGTTCCTCCCCCTGCTATATTTTGGAAGAGTTTGAGAAGGTTATGTGTTAGCTCTTCTCTAAATGATACAATTCACCTGTGAAGCCATCTGGTCCTGGGCTTTTGTTTGTTGGAAGATTTTTAATCACAGTTTCAATTTCAGTGCTTGTGATTGGTCTATTTATATTTTCTATTTCTTCCTGGTTCAGTCTCAGAAGTTTGTGCTTTTCTAAGAATTTGTCCATTTGTTCCAGGTTGTCCATTTTATTGGCATAGAGTTGCTTGTAGTAATCTCTCATGATCCTTTGTATTTCTGCAGTGTCAGTTGTTACTTCTCCTTTTTCATTTTGAATTCTATAGATTTGAGTCTTCTCCCTTTTTCTCTTTATGAGTCTGGTGAAAGGTTTATCAATTTTGTTTATCTTCTCAAAGAACCAGCTTTTAGTTTTATTGATCTTTGCTATTGTTTCCTTCATTTCTTTTTCATTTATTTCTGATATGATATTATGATTTCTTTCCTTCTGCTAACTTTGGAAATTTTGGGTCTTCTTTCTCTAATTGCCTTAGGTGTAAGGTTAGGTTGTGTATTTGAGATGTTTCTTGTTTCTTGAGGTAGGATTGTGTTGCTATAAACTTCTTTGTTAGACCTGCTTTTGCTGCATCCCATAGGTTTTGGGTCATCGTGTTTTCATTGTCATTTGCTTCTAGGTATTTTTTGACTTCCTCTTTGATTTCTTCAGTGATCTCTTGGTTATTAACTAGTGTATTATTTAGCATCCATGTGTTTGTATTTTTTACAGATTTTTTCCTCTAACTGATATCTAGTCTCATAGCGCCATGGTCTGAAAGGACACTTGACACGATTTCAATTTTCTTAAATTTACCAAGGCTTGATTTGTGACCCAAGGTATGATCTATCTTGGAGACCGTTTCATGAGCACTTGAGAAGAAAGTGTATTCTGTTGTTTTTGGATGGAATGTCCTAAAAATATCAATCAAGTCCATCTTGTTTAGTGTATCATTTAAAGCTTGTGTTTCTTTATTCATTTTCATTTTGGATGATCTATCTATTGGTGAAAGTGGGGTATTAAAGTCCCCTACTATGATTGTGTTACTGTCAATTTCCCCTTTTATGGCTGATAGCATTTTCTTATGTATTGAGATGCTCCTATGTTGTGTGCATAAATATTTACAATTGTTATATCTTCTTCTTGGATTGATCCCTTGTTCATTCTTTGTCTCTTGTAAATAGTTGTTTAAAGTCTATTATGTCTGATATGAGAATTGCTACTTCAGCTTTCTTTTGATTTCCATTTGCATAGAATATCTTTTTCCATCCCCTCACTTTCAGCCTGTTTGTGTCCCTAGGTCTGAAGTGGGCCTCTCATAGACAGCATATATACGCGTCTTGTTTTTGTATCCATTCAACCAGTCTATATCTTTTGGTTGGAGTATTGAATGTATTTACATTTAAGATAGTTATTGATATGTATGTTGCTATTACCATTTTCTTAATTGTTTTGGGTTTGTTATTGTACGTCTTTTCCTTCTCTTGTGTTTCCTGCCTAGAAAAGTTTCTTTAGCATTTGTTGTAAAGTTGGCTTGGTGTGGCTGAATTCTCTTTGCTTTTGCTCATGTGTAAATGTTTTTAATTTCTCTGTCAAATCTGAATGAGATTCTTGCTGGTAGAGTAATCTTGGTTGTAGTGTTTTCCCTTTCATCGCTTTAAATATGTTCTGCCACTCCCTTCTGGCTTCCAGAGTTTTTGCTGATAAACCAGCTGTTAACCTTATGAGGATTCCCTTGTATGTTATTTGTTGTTTTTCCCTTGCTGCTTTTAATATTATTTCTTTGTGTTTAATTTTTGATAGTGTGATTAATATGTGTCTTGGTGTGTTTCTCCTTGGATTTATCCTGTATGGGACTCTGTGCTTCCTGGACTTGATTGACTATTTCCTTTCCCATATTAGGGAAGTTTTCAACTAAAATCTCTTCAAATATTTTCTCAGTTCCTTTCTTTTTCTCATCTTTTCTGGGATCCCTGTAATTCGAATGTTGGTGCATTTAATGTTGTCCCAGAAGTCTCTGAGACTGTCCTCAATTCTTTTCATTCTTTTTTCTTTATTGTGCCCTGTGGTACTTATTTCTAATATTTTATCTTCCAAGTCACTTATCCGTTCTTCTGATTCAGTTATTCTGCTATTGAATCCTCCTAGAGAATTTTTAATTTCATTTATTGTGTTCTTCATCATTGTTTGTTTGCTGTTTAGTTCTTCTAGGTCCTTGTTAAAGGTCTCTTGTATTTTCTCCATTCTATTTCCACGATTTTGGATCATCTTTACTATCATTATTCTGAATTCTTTTTCAGGTAGACTGCCTATTTCCCCTTCATTTGTTTGGTCTGGTTGGTTTTTGCCTTGTTCCTTCATCTGCTGTGTGTTTCTCTGTCTTCTCATTTTGCTTAACTTACTGTGTTTGAGGTTCCCTTTTCACAGACTGCAGGTTCATAGTTCCTGTTGTTTTTCGTGTCTGCCTCCAGTGGTTAAGGTTGGTTCAGTGGGTTGTGTAGGGATCCTGGTGGAGGGGACTGGTGCCTGTCTGTGTACTGGGGGATGAAGCTGGATCTTTTCTTTCTGGTGGGCAGGACCGCATTGGGTTGTGTGTTTTGGGGTGTCTGTGAACTTATTATTTTAGGCAGTCTCTCTGCTAATGGGTGGGGTTGTGTTCCTGTCTTTGTAGTTGTTTGATATGGGGTGTCCACCACTCGAACTTGCTGGTTGTTGAGTGGAGCCTGGTCTTATCATTGAGATGGAGATCTCTGGGGAGTTTCCAACGTTTGATAGGATGTGGGGCTGGGAGGTCTCTGGTGGACCAATGTCCTGACCTCAGCTCTCCCACCTCAGCGGCACAGACTTGACACCTGGCCTGCAGCATCAAGACCCTGTCAGCTCAGAAGAAAAGGGAGAAAAAAAGCAAGCAAGAAAAAGTAAATAAATTAATTAAATAAAGTTTTTAAAATAAAATAATTATTAAAAATAGAGAAATTGAAATGTAATAAAGAAAGAGAGCAAACAAACAAAAAAACAAATCCACCAATGATAACAAGCACTAAAAACTATACTAAAAAAATAAACAAACAAACAAACAAAAAGGACAGACAGAACCCTAGGGTGAATGGTAAGAGCAAAGCTAAAGAGACAAAATCACACAAAGAAGCATACACATACACACCCACAAAAAGAGAAAAAGGAAAAAAATATATATATCTATATTAAAAAATGGAAGTGAGCAACCAAATCAATAAACAAATCTACCAATGATAATAAACTCTAAATACTAATCTAAGATAAACATTAAACCAGAAAGAAAGTAGATGCCAAAAGCAAACCCCATTTCTACAGTTGCTCCCAAAGTCCACCTCCTCAATTTTAGGTTGATTCATTTTCTATTCAGGTATTCCAGTGATGCAGGGTACATCAAGTTGATTGTGGAGATTTAATCCGCTCCACCTGAGGCTGCACAGAGAGATTTCCCTTTCTCTTCTTTGTTCGCACAGCTCTTGGGGTTCAGCTTTGGATTTGGCCCCGCCTCTGCGTGTGGGTTGCCTGAGCGTGTCTGTTTTTCGCTCAGACAGGATGGGGTTAAAGTAGCAGAAGATTAGGTGGCTCTGGCTCACTCAGGCCCTTGGGGAGGAAGGGGTACAGATGTGGGGCGAGCCTGCAGTGGCAGAGGCTGGCATGTCGTTGCACCAGGCTGAGGCGTGCCGTGCGTTCTCCCGGGGAAGTTGTCCCTGGATCACGGGACCCTGACAGTGGCCGGCTGCACAGGCTCCTGGGAGGGGAGTTGTGGATAGTGACCTGTGCTTGCACATAGGTTTCTTGGTGGAGGCAGCAGCAGCCTTAGCATCTCATGCCCATCTCTGATGTCTGTGCTGATGGCCATAGCTCGCGCCTGTCTCTGGAGCTCGTTTAGGTGGTGCTCTGAATCCCTTCTCCTTGTGCACCCCGAAACAATGGTCTCTTGCCTCTTAGGCAGTTCCAGAATTTTTCCCGGACTCCCTCCCAGCTAGCTGTGGTGCACTAGCCCCCTTCAGGCTGTGTTCACGCAGCCAACCCCGGTCCTCTCCCGGGGTGCTGACCTCCAAAACCTGAGTCTCAGCTCGCAGCCCCTGCCCACCCCGGTGGGTGAGCAGATAAGCCTTTCCAGCTAGTGAGTTCTGGTAGACACCGATCCTCAGTGCAGGAATGTCTCCGCTTTGCCCTCCGCACCCCTGTGGCTGTGCTTTCCTCCATGGCTCCAAAACTTCCCCGACCCCCCACCATCCCCCATCTCCACCAGTGAAGGGGCTTCCTAGTGTGTGGAAACTTTTCCTCCTTCACAGCTCCCTCCCAGAGGTGCAGGTCCCGTGCCTATTCTTTTGTCTCTGTTATTTCTTTTTTCTTTTGCCCTACCCAGGTACGTGGTGAGTTTTTTGCCTTTTGGGAGGTCTGAGGTCTTCTGCCAGCATCAGTAGGTGTTCTGTAGGAGTTGTTCGACATGTAGATGTATTTCTGATGTATTTGTGGGGAGGAAGTTTATATCCACGTCTTACTCCTCTGCCATCTTGAAGGTCTCTACTTTTTAATATCTGTTAATACAAGTTTATTATCTCTACACAAAAGCTTTAATGTCTTTTGTTACACTTATTACTAACTATATTACATTTTTGTCACTGGTGTAGCTTTTAAAATATAATTTGACACAATTCTCAACCTTGTGGAGAGTTTGAAAAAACTGTTCAAGGAAACTTTTTATTTTTTCCTGAATCTACTGAGAGTAAGTTGCTGACACATGTCCCCTATACCCAAATATATTATTGCATATTTTCTACAAAGAGAATACTATATTTTATATAGTCATAATACTGTGCAAGCCATCAAATTCAGGAAGTTCACATTGCTGTATTACTACTAAAGGTTCAGGTACTATAAATAAAAATGTAGCAATAGTTCTACTATAGCTCATCGCTAATAGTGGCATTGTAATGGTTGTGCATTTTTCTAAATGTACTAAAATAATGTGGTCTTTTATGATATAATGTGATATTATATGTTGACTTTCTCTTTGAGATTCATAAAGAGGGTCAGGATAATTTTTTTCTGAAGCCAGTGATGGCTATTTGGCCTGTCTTGGAGGAGAGCGGTCACATTTCCCTAAGGTTATTTCTCACCTGCCATTTGACTTTCTCTCAAATTCTATCTACAGTTTGCTCTCTTGTGCCTTCTAGTTGTTATATCATAGTAGTATATTACATATAGTGTATAAAATCGAACCATAATGTGGGAACTTTCTAATAAACAAATCTACCAGTGATAATAAACTCTAAATACTAATCTAAGATAAACATTAAACCAGAGAGAAAGTAGATGCCAAAAGCAAATCCCATTTCTACAGTTGCTCCCAAAGTCCACCAAGAATACCAGAGGAATTGTGGTTACAATATGAAGTCTTGCCACTAGGATTATGACTTTGGCCAAGAATCATTACACTTTTACCCTGCTCTGTGCTGGCTTATTCAATAATCATGTCTTAGCACTAACACTGAATTTGGTAAATGGATTCTAGTGAAAATATATGTGGTGGGTTAGATAATTGTCGTCAGTCACTTCTGGCATCAACAGCTTTTCAATGAGTAAGTAGATATGCTTTATTAAACTTGGATTTACCCATGGAACTTGCTTCAAACCATGGGATGTCAGTGTTCCTGATCTGAGTAGAGGCTTTAATTGTGCATCATTTGCATTGCTCTGTTGTGATCCTATGCACTACAAGAAGAGCATACTCCCTCCAAGTAGCTTTCATTCCAAGGACATGAAGGCATATGGGGAGGACCTGAAAACAAAGCACATCTGGCACTAATGATACCGACCAGGTTTCTTGGCCTTCCCCAATCAATAGAAATTGACTAGAGGCCAGACAAGAAATTCAGGCAAGGCTTTACTTGGGCCCCTGCTGCAGCAGGGGAGAGCAAGAATAAAAAAGTTCCCTTGCTCACTTGCTCCCTCAGGGGGGCAAGCTTGTTCCTTATATGGGGTGAAGGTAGGGATGTGTCCAGGGTTCGGGCCTGAGGGGTGGCTTACGTGGTCTGCCCACCCCTTAGGTGGTGTTGTGTGTAGGGAGCATGGGCAGTACCCTACCTTTGCTCCTGACCCCCTGCTTTTGCTCCTGGCTCTTTAGAAGTGGCAGTTGAGTTTTTTGGTCTTTTGTATCTTTTTGTCAATAATTTGCCCCAACTGTGCATGCACACAGTTATTTTTAGTCCCATATAGTTTCTTTATATTTTATTGCTCGAGGAGAGGTGTGTCCAGGTACAAGCATTGCAGCACTGCAGCAAAGGGTCCCAGGTCCCAGCCCATCTCACTAAGGCAAACTGATTCCAGCTTAATCAGTAGAACCACAGCATATCTGCAGACATGCAGAAAACAAAGTTGCTCTAAGTCAAATTTCATCTTCTCTAATGACCAAATTCACTTATACTATCAGAATAATAAACTTATATGTCATAGGTTATCAGAGGAAAAATTTCACTCATAATCCAGATCCACCTGAGACTGTATAAGTTAACAAGCAAGAAGCAAGCTCATTTGTCACAGTCAGAGTTTAAATATCAATATATGTGGTATTCATTCAGTGTGTGAATAGGCATTTGATATAAAAATTTTTCCATTTTACTCATAATTTTTAGTTAGTATTGTATAACATGCAAATTTACACCCATAAAAGAAATTCTCTAGATTACTCACCTATGTGCACACTTTCAATAAACAATGTGTACAGTTTTAAAATTATGTTTTTGACCCTATTTATTTTTATTATATTTACTGAAATGTAATTATATTCCTGTTGAATCTGTAATAAAGATAAATGAGCTTCTGTTATGAATGTCTGTTTTTTTAATTCTGTTTTATTTTTCTAGCAATTCATTCTTATTATATTTTGCAAAATGTCACAATGGACTATGAAAAACCTTTAAAATAATCCCTCAGTGGTGATATTTGTGAAGCACAGCCTTGTAGAATGAAAGATCTATGTAAATGTGGCAAAGATGTTTCATGATACAAACAGTGTAGCAAAAAGAAAGAGGTGTATGTTTACATGAAAATGTTCATGTCAAATTCTGATGGTACAGCAGTTATTGAAGGAGGACGTGTTACTGCAGATAGTACTTTGTGCTAAAATCACTGATAGCTGGGACAAAATGAAAGCCATCTAGAAAGGGTCATTATAAGACTTAAGAAAATGATTCTACCATCTCACACAGAATCTATAAATAGAAAGGAAGAGAGAGAAGGAGGGGGAGAGGGAGACGGATATTGCTTTCCAGTGGCCAATGCCAGGATTCTTAGCTATAAACAATAGAATCCATTCCAAACAAATCTTGCTACAAAAACACCACTGTTATTTTGCTCCTCATCTACTTTGTCAGGGAATGGATGACAGAAGACCCATCATTTTGGTCCCATTTTTGTATATTTTTTTGTCATACACCAGATTACATAACATGAAAACTCATGTGGAAGAGCTGTAATAATTCCTTCATCTTACCCTGCTGAAAGAGAAGGTTTCTAGAAGAAAAGATTTAAAATGATAGTCATAGGAGCCCAAGAAATGCCAGAAATTAAAAAGGTTGTTTTTTTAATTTTAGGAATCTACATATTACTTATCTGCTTCAAAATATCCGTGACCATCAACATTTCTGTGGTTTCAACGCACTAGTCTGTGAGTTTGCCGTAGCTCTGCTGGGTCAGCTGGGCTCATCTGGACTTAGTTTCAGGTTCTGGATTGTGTTCCAGTCCACTCCAAATGTGTCCACATTATCCCTGAGCCACCAGGTATTGGAGGCATATTCTTTTTGCAACAGATCACAAAAGCAAATGTGAGCTAGTCAAACCACACAAGCACATTTCAAGCTTCTGTTCATATCAAATCCACTGACATCTCATTGGTCATGGGGCCAAGCCAGTATCTATGGGGGGGAAACAAAAAAGAAAGAAATACGCGGACTCCCGTGGTGGCGCAGTGGTTGAGAGTCCGCCTGCCGATGCAGGGGACACGGGTTCGTGCCCCGGTCCGGGAAGATCCCACATGCCACGGAGTGGCTGGGCCCATGAGCCGTGGCCACTGAGCCTGAGCATCCGGAGCTTGTGCTCCACAACGGGAGAGGCCACAGCAGTGAGAGGCCCGCATACCGCAAAAAAAGAAAGAAATATGCTCCACTTACTCAAGTGGAAGGTAATGTAAAGTCATTAAGAAAAAAAAAAAAAAAGCAGGGAGTGGATCATACAGGGAATGAGTATAAAATGGCAGATGATTATCCAAAATTACTATACGTAAATATGTTGGGAAACAATCACTTCCCTGTAAGAACTGACACACTGAACTATTTTATCACATTCAAATTAGGGCAAAAGTATAGTAGTTCTTGTGTAAAGCAAAAACCTGATGGCAAGATTTTGCTTTGTATACTCCAATCTTGTGGAATTTATAGTGATATTATATGTAAAGTTCCTACAGTTAGGTTTTATTCAGGTATACATCATGCGATATAGGAATATTGTGTACAAAGGCACTAGAAGTCATGGGAAGGCAGAATGTAGACAGAATTTAAGAAGTAGTCAACAGTGACTTCTGAAAATTAGAAAGGACCTCATGGAAATCTGCCCACTCTCCTCCAGGCAGTATACATACCCTTACAACACTACTCATGGGCCATAATGTATATCTTAAATTTTATAATGTGTGTTTAATAACACTCAGAGTAGAAAAAAACAGATGAAAATAGATATATTGATAGGAATAAAAAAGATATTTTAAAGCAATCTCAGGATATTAATTTTATTTCATCCAAAATAAAGTGAAGAATATCATCATTTCAAAAGTTAAGGTTAGTCATTCATAAGTAGCCAATTTCAGCAACTTATGCCATAAAAATACAGCTAAATTTAAATTACATTTTCATTTTTAAAATGAGTATCAGGTCCATGAATTTTCTACATTTGAATCTTCTTTTGGTGAAAAATAAAATTCAAATCATTCTATCAAATGTGGAAAATGCTCAGTGATTACTTTTCCATATGTGTGATATAGATTGATGATTGTCTTTAAATTATGAAGCATGCCATAATGATGTGTAGACACTTTGTTCTTCCAAGCTTTAACTTTTGTTTTTCCTTTGATGTCATCTGTCATTGGGGGAAAAAAAAAAAAAAAATATATATATATATATATATATATATATATACACACACATATATATATGACATGACTTATAGGAAAGTTTTAAAGTCATTAAAAACAAAAACAAGAAAAAAATCAGAAAAATAAGCATGTTTGCTGCTGATTTATACTAAAAGTTGGACCAAATTGTTTTCTTGTCTTGCAGGAACACGAAGAGCTTGTTGCATAGTTCAAATACGACCAGCAGAAATTTTCCTCTCAATAACCATCATACTTATGAATGTAATTCTTAATAATCAACACTTATATTATCAGATACTAAAGAAAATAGACTCTAATAGTCTTTATATAATTCACAAATCTTACTACATTGCTAAGTACAGTGGTTATATCAGTTGCCTTTTTCTTCCATCATAAAACTTTCTCTGTGAAGAAAGCAGTGAGTTGATTTACATTGTGGAGAAAGATCCTTAATCTGGGTAATTACTCAGAATGTTGTCCCATCATTACAGCTGTACCATCAGAACATACTTCCATACCAAATTTATTCATTGACAACATAATCCTTAATAGTTTTATACAGTTCAGAACCAGCTGAGTATCTAGGCAGTAAATCTGAAGCAAAAGTATTCTTACTTCATATTATTATTATGTTCAAAGTATGCATATGGTAAGTCATACTGACCATTTTGTGCATTTTTCAAGTTGCAATAGAAAAGTATTTTGGTAGGTTTATATGTTCTATGATGGGATCTTCCATGTACTTCAGTAATTCCTAATATGTCATGCTATGGTGTCACTGGAGTATGGTACTTTTTGCCCCAGGTTCACCCCCAACATTTCTAAGAAAACATTGTTGGTGCAGCCTTCCGGCACCACATCAGGCATCTTGATGCAGGAGTAGCAAGCAAAAATACTGAAAAAGATCAACAATTCTCTTTGTTTCATCATATTGGACATTTTAAAACACATAGACATTAATAAAGTAGTTAGAAATTAATTAACGTCAAATAAATTCTTCATCCACTTACATGCACTTGCCAAATCCCTGGAATGTGTTTTCATAAAATAATCTGCAGAAATGTTTTAGTGTAACAGTAATATAAGAAATCCATGATGATAGATTGAATGAAACTACTAAGTGATGGGCAAATAAGCCAATGTTACCTTAATATCTTTTTTAGGTTTACTTGTGTTTTACTTTATTTTTTTTAACATTGGCTAACACAATGTATTTTTCTGAACCCAATCTGCAATTGCCATTAAGTAATTTCAGTTAATACCTACAAGCCAAGAAGGTTTCTGGCAATAAAGAAACTGGAGGACTAATATAAACCATCTTAAATGGTAAAACTCAAGAATAACTTTGTATGCTTTGTGAAGAAGAATGTCAGCATACCTTAATTAGCCAATCTTTAGAAATTGGGAAATTCAAGTTACAGAATTAAAAGCTCAGTGAGAAGTATCTAAGGCAACTATGTATAGCTACTTGAGCAAGCTGTCAAGGACCAGCTCTCACTTCCTGGATGGCTACAGAATAAATATATGCTTTAAGAATGCCAAGGGAAAAGCCTTACTTCATCCTGCTTTATTCTGCAACAGGATTTGTGGAAACTTCAACGATGAAAACAAGAAAGATTCCAGAAATCCAAGCTCACTATAGACATTTTTATGAAATGTATCATTTTGGACAAATGAGTAAGCAATCATAAAGAAAGACGGAACCTAAGGCAACACTGGGTCTTCTTAAAAATAGTCTAAAGACAAGATGCCTCAAAATAAGCTTATGAAAAATATGCACCTGAATAAAATTCCATAACTCAGTGTCTTTGTCATATATACATACATAGAGTAAACCACTTACATTTTAAAAATTTTATTGGAGTATAGCTGATTTACAATGTTGTGTTAGTGATGTACAGGTGTACAGCAAAGTGATTCAGTTATACACATACCTATATTCATTTTTTTAATATTCTTTCCTCATATAGGTTATAACAGAATATTGAGTAGAGTTCCCTGTGCCATACAGTAGGTCCTTGTTGGTTATCTGTCATATACAGAAGTGAGTGTATTAATCCACGTACATTTATATGCTTAACAGCTGAGGTTTGGCATTTTAGCAAGGAGCATCAACACCCATGACATGTAGTTATTTGTAACGAAAATATACTTTCTATATCTCAGAGTAGTTAAGATTAAATAAGACAATACATGTCAAGCGTGATTTTGAATTACACTTGCTATTCTGCTGCCCCTAAGCAGGCAGAATCAGGTATTGAGCCAAAGAGTCAGGGGACCTTGTATTATTTGCATCTCAATAAAAACTGCTCAGACTCTCTCCTCAATGTCAAGCGGCTATTGTCCTTGCACTCACAAATAGGAATTTTGTCAGCAGAACTATCTTTGCAGGGGAACAACAAATATCTATACAGAACTGAAGAAAACCACCAGTATTCTCAATTAACAAGCTATTACCTTGAAAATGTCATTCCTGCAGCATTTCTCACTAAGTTTTGAGCTACTGAGTTTACATCTTTGAAATCCAGCCACAACAAATGACAGATTCTGATTGCAAAGCCTGTCACATAACCCGGGGTGGGAACAAAAGTATTTTTTTTTATGCTTCCACACCCTCTACCATAGGTAACACCTTGTCCACTCTCCGATCCTTTCAATTAGAAATTAAAGTGTATGGCATCTAAATATCCCTCTAGAGTATTTATTTGCATAATATTTATATGTCTTTTAATTATTACAGAACTGACAGCTAGTAGATTGGAGGGAAATAATTATTCCCAATAATGCTAACCCAACAATGTCTTATCCCTATGGAGAGCACTTGTGCCAATTAATAAGAAAATTTCATCATAAGAGAAAAAGATGAAGCTTCTGGTGCTAGATGTAGGTCAAGTGTAGGCAAGAACCATCCCTAGAGAGTAAAGACTCTGGGTGACTGCCTCATGCATCTTGAGCTGCCTCAGGGAAAGAACATTGTGAAGGAAAGAAGGGAAAGAGATCTTCTGAGAATTACCCAACTAACCATGGTGCTCCAGTTAATGGTGTCAGAGCGTGGGCAGGATTAGAAACTCTAAATCCTGTTCCTACTACAATCACCTTTGAGAGAGATATATGTGCAGAGGAAAATACCACTAACCAGAGTTTTGATCCAAAGTTCAGGATAATTTCTTGGTGAATTTGCCAATAGTGAATGGGTACTTTGGCATCTCTGGCCAGATGTCTAAACTAACATCAAGATCAGTAGCTTCCTTGGTCATCATTTTCTCCAAGCCCCATACCCATAAGTGCTAACCATTAGAATTGTGAAAAAAAAATGTCAGAAAGATACATAATTGTTGTTATATTTATTTTTATTTTAAAACAATCAATATTACAAACTTCCATAAAAATGGAAAATAAAAACAAATTCTTAACTTCTAGCTAAGATTGTATAAGTGAACAATGACCACAGATTAATGTCTAACTTTCATGCCTAAGTTTACATCCTGCTACATCTAAGCTAATATTCAAACCCAGTCTTGATCCTCAGTGCTTCACTAAAGTAAAGGCAAAACAGATAAAATAATGGAATATATAAATATCACCTATTTGCTGAGGATCCCTATTTCAGACTCATAAACTCAATTACCTATATAACCTCTCCAGTTGAATGTGTCATATGCATCCCAATGTCAACTTGTCAAAAACTGGGCTTCCAATAGGCCTACCCTCCCCTCAACTCAGCTCTTTCCACTGCTAGTTAACAGCATCTCAATTCTTCTCATTTCTTATGTAAAAACGGTAAAGGAATACATTTGACCCTTGTACAATATAGGTGTGAAATGCGCTGGTCCACTTATACGTTGACTTTAAAAAATAAATCTGTACTCCAGTACTAGAGGATGACTGGTTGGTTAAAACCACAGATGCAGAACCATGGATAAGAAGAGCCAACTGTAAAGTTATAACAGGAATTTTGAAGGGGAGGAGGGAGTCCTCATGCTCCTAACCCCTGCATTGTTCAAGGGTAAACTGTATTTTAATCCACTTTCTCTTTTATAACCCACATCAAATTCATTGGCAAATCCTATCTGTTTTATGGTCAAAAAATATCTAAATCTGATCTCTTTTCACCACTCCTACTGTTATCCTGCTCTTCCAAGCCACAGTCATCTGTCAGATGATTTGCTTCCTTCTTATTGTTCTCTGTCCTCAGGCTTGTTGAGACTATTCTGAACACAAAAAACAGACATTACAGCATGCCACTTTTCTGTTCAAAATTTCCCCAGTCTCCCATTTCACAGAGGAGAAATACCAAAGTCTTTAATATATTCATGAGGTCTAGATGGTAAGGCTGCTGTGATCTTTCTGACAGCATCTCTCTCTCTTGTCCCCTCCACTCTTTAGTCTCTCTGATGGTCTTCAAACATCCCAGGCATGCCCCACCATAAGGACTGGAGCTGTTCCCTTGGACTGTTGTAGTTCCTCTGTCTAAATGGATAGTTCTGTAAATATCTTCATGGATATCTTCCTTACTTCTGTCACTTATTTACTCATATTCTCGTTGATGTCTTCCTTGGCTATTCTGTTAAAAATGAGAATGCTAACTCCCCCACCCCAACATACGTATATGTACATACTTCCTATCCTCTTTTACTGCCTAAAGTTTCTCCTGAGCACTTGTCAGTATCTTACCTGATATAAATTCTACTTATGTACTTTACTTCTTGTCTCCCCTCACTAGTAAGTAACCAGTTGCTGCCATTTCATAGCTAGTCATGAGCGGTACAGAATTTATCCAACAAACATGGTTTTCCTAATTCCAGAGACTGTAAATATGTGTTGGAAAAGAAGAAGAATGAGGGAGTAATTAATAGAGTGATTAACAAAATGAACATATACAAGAGTAATACAAAGAAGAGAATAGATAAATTTTAAAGTAAATTCTAAAAAATTAACAGTATTCATACATTCCAATGAACACACCAACTCTTCATATCTACCATCTTTACCTATTTTTTTTCAAAACTCTATGCCCAGTTTTCCAAAGTGTGATTTTTCTGTGTATGATGTGATCTTATCAAAATTCCTGCACATAAAATCATATGCACATAATCAAAGATGATTTTAGAATCATATATTATGTTAATGCTCTCTTTTGCTACCAAATGAAAGGGCATGTTTTTCCCGCAGAATGAAAATATTCAATCTATAGCATCTTTCCCAAAGCCTCTTGTGAAAAGTACCATATATTTTATTTCTAAAAACAGAACTCTAAAAAATTACTTATTTGGCATTCTCATTGAGTCAATGTTCCTTTTTAAGGTAGATGCTGAAATGCCAACTTCCTTTTAAATTAAAGACTGATTTTTACCAAAAAATACCTCTATTCATGAAATCACACGATTTAACAAGTTTTCTAAGAAAAAAGAAAAGATTCACTTTTTATTTCACACATACCAATTGAATCATCAGTTAAAAGTTCATTACATCAGAAATGTAATTAAAATGGGGTTTGGCACACAGTTTTTATTTTTCTATCTAAAATAATCATTAGGAGGTTTCCATGGAAATACTTTTGTACTTTAATATCCAATGTAAATAGCTATTTATTCAAATATCTGTCTAGAATCATTACAAAATTACCATGATGGTTCACGTATATTTGGGAGGAGGATAAATATACTAAAGGACAATTGTTTTATCTTTTGATTTGGACAGGATCCAAGTATGTACCTGTATGGTTACCAGTTGTTTCAAAGATAACCTAAGAGTTAACATTCTTATTTGGAGACCACACAATGCAAGATATCTATTTGTTTAAGTAATTAAAATGTGATAAATCACATACTTAAGTGACAGAAAATGCAAAACTGCTGAGTTTTATTGAGTAACAAGGAATGTTATCTAATGTTTCTTACATGTAATAAACAGCAATTCGTTGAGTGGCTCAGCATTCAACTAACTTATCTGACTCCAGTACTTCAGTCTAATGGCCACAGAAGAAAATCAGATATAATATCAGATAAAAATATAACATTCTCAGTTGTATTGTGAAGGCACCAGGTCTAACTAACAAGAGAAGTGTCTATTCCTTTGCCTTTTGGTGATTATGCAGTATGATTCATTGCTCAATAAAAATTTTATCAGAAGAGGCATCAAAGACTTAAATGTAATTACCACTCAAAGTACACAGTTATGTGGAGTAAGTCATTTAAAATAAAGTCTATTTAAAGTAGTGTGAACTGAATGGAATCCTTGTCAGCATATTCTATACATTCTACCTCAATTTGAATGCACTTTGTTTTGAATACTCAAAGTTGTCTAGTTATTTAAAATAATATGTTTCAGATTTGCAGCTTTGTGAACTACTCTGGTACAGGATTTTCCAAATGAGCAAAACATATTCTTTCAAAACTAGAAATAAAAGTATTTTAATGTAAGGCACTTGCTAAAAACTCATTCAACATCTAAATCCAGCATGGCCCTTCACCACAGCAAGCACTATTTTACAGCTCTAACAAAAATTGTTCTTTATTCTTGAACACTTAGACCATTGTTGAGAAAAGGGATATATTTCTCTCCTTTTGATATTGGTTAAACTCCTATATTTGTTTCATTTCACGACATGTTCTTCGGCTTCTTGCAATTTTTGCAGGCAAGAAAAATGTTGGTTACTAGATGTTTCTAGTCCTCTTTCACCCCAAAACTTACACACACTCACACACACACACACACACACCTGAATTTATAAATTCTTCTTAGTAAGCCATGGATGGAGCTTCATATGGAGAAATAGAAATGGAAAAAGCAAAGAAAGTAATAATAATTTTAAAAAACAGGGGAATAAAGGAATCCATAATTTATCTGGTAATATAAGGTCACTTTCCCTGTCACTGGCATTTCAAACTGTCCTTTCCACCCCTAGGTCCTCCCTGACACATACAGACACTCACACACACACACTCACCAAAAGTAAAGTGATTGGGTTACTCAGCAGAAAGCTCAAAGATGCAAGTAATAATAAATATAAATTACGTCATATGCCTGAATGTAATAAAAACCAGAATGTGAGGCAAGCTTCTATATATACACTGAACATTCAATGTTTTATTGGTTAACATGTTGGTACAATGCTTTCTGAAGATACTTAGTTCATTAACTTCATTATAATAATGCATGAAATTATCATAGAGAGTACTGTAGCAATTTAGAAATATTGCTATTTTTATACTGGTATTTTATAACAACTTATTAAAAGTCTCCCTGTCCTTCTTCAGTGTTAGTGTATGGGTCATTATCGGTTTCACATTTTAAATCACCTAGGTTTTTAGAGTATACAATTTTCACTTTCATCAGGAGTTCTGTGAAATTATGCATAATGTATGTTTCCATCACTGAAACTTTTATCCAAGCCACTGGGACCCATTCATATGCATTAGAACTAGTTTGCCTTTTACTTCTCATACAAAGTTATGCTTATGAGCTCTACAGTGTAACCACTTACTCTATTGCTATTAATAACGAGATTTTGAAAAGGCCTATTTACAATTGCTGTTTCTCCTTGCTACTAAGAGATCAATTCCCAGGAATTATCACTCAATCTGACTTAAACTTATTCCCCTCCAATTTTTTTCCTTGTTACTTTGACTGTGTCAACTGACTTTTATAAGCATCATGAACAAGCATTGATTGAGATCATTTCCCACTAATACATGTTCCCCAAGCAGAACTTTGTTATTCAAGATAAAGCAACTGAGAGATCACTAAATAATATCACAAACTTATAAAAATCCCCCTGAAGGTGCCTTCTGCTCTTCTAAAAGGAGAGCGGAGTTTGGGATGCAAGAAATTCTATAATATGGAAAATATGCTACTATTTTGAACTAATAGAATTTTCTTGATCCCCAACACTCCATCTCTACCTCAAAGTTAACTAGACTGGTGTGACAAAAAGAAATTTAGACAATAGGGCATTCAAAGAAAAAGCAATTTGGAAAGGAGTTGAATTTCTGGGAGCTTAGTGCATTGTCTTTTGCACTCTCCTTCTGACCTCCCACACTCCACTGGAATCACACACTGTTCTTTCTCAGGAGAACTTGGGGAGTCATCAAGCAAGTGTAACTACATCTCATTACCAAATGAATGCAGCCCATGGGATCAAAAATGTATGGAGAAAGGTCCTTAGGGACATGGCAGCTTCATGAAAGGTTATGAGTTGGCAACCATGGATTTTAATATAATCAGTAACAAACTAGGATGCGGCAGCATCAGGACGGGTAATCAATACTTAAACACTAAAGATATATTTTTATGCTAAGTCAAGTAGACTTTTCTTAGTTTAGAAAGGCAAAGGAGGGGCTTCCCTGGTGGTGCAGTGGCTAAGAATCCACCTGCCAATGCAGGGCACACAGGTTTGAGCCCTGGCCAGGGAAGATCCCACATGCCGCAGAGCAACTAAGCCTGTGGGTCGCAACTACTGAGTCTATGTGTCACAACTACTGAAGCCCGCATGCTTAGAGCCCATGCTCCAAAACAAGAGAAGTCACTACAATGAGAAGCCCCCGCACTGCAACAAAGAGTATCCCCTGCTTGCCGCAAACAGGGAAAGCCGGTGCAGCAACCAAGACCTGGCACAGCAACGAAGACCCAGCACAGCCAAAAATATAAATAAATAAATAAACAATTAATTTTAAAGAAAAGAAAAGTAAGGCAAGGAGATATGACAGGCAAAGAAGACAGGCTGTAGTACTACTAACTCCCATTTTCCTCGTTATTTCTTTTCATTTAATCATCATTGCTCATTCATTCTAAAAAATCGGTTATCTACCAGGTATTGCAGTAAGTTCAATGGAGAGGGAGATAGAGTAGTCCCTGATTGAAGAAGCTGATAGCTACCATGGACTATTTAATAATAATAATACAGTTTCAAAATTAATAGTATTTACTGAATACTTACTACTTGCCTTATACTCTGTCAAGCACTTTATAAGAAACAAATTATCTAATTATTTCAGCAACTTCATCATAAGCATTAATGTTACCACAGCATACAAAGAATGAGACCAAATCATGGAGAGGTTTAAACATTGGCCAAAATTACACAACCAAAAAGCAGTGGGGATAAGATTCAAATCCATGTGCACCTGGTTCTAGAACACATACTTATAATAAAGGTCTGGTAGACAATTTTGTGTGTGAATTTGTTTTGGGGGGTTGGGTTTTTTTTAAATTAATTATGTTTGTTTGTGGCTGCTTTGGGTCATCGTTGCTTCTGGACTTTGTCTATTGCAGCCAGCGGGGGGCTACTCTTCACTGCGGTGTGCGGGCTTCTCATTGCGGTGGCTTTTCTTGTTGTGGAGCACGGGTTCTAGGTGCATGGGCTTCAGTAGTTGTGGCACTTGGACTCAGTAGTTGTGCCTGGTGGGCTCTAGAGCACAGGCTCAGTAGTTGTGGTGCACGGGCTTAGTTGCTCTGCGGCATGTGGGATCCTCCTGGACCAGGACTCGAACCGGTGTCCCCTGAATTGGCAGGCGGATTCTTAGCCACTGTACCACAAAGGAAGTCCCAGGGGGGTTGGGTTTTAAAGGACTTCTGGGTGAGGTGAATTCTTCTTGTTCTTTTTGTGTGTGTGTGTGTGTGTGTTTTTCCTTTAACAATTTAGAAAACCTCAAACCGAAGCAGAATTTCCACTTAATCTGTTTTGATATGCCTCTACCTATCATCAAGAAGCTGTGACATAGTTTCTTTTACATTATTTTTAGGAATCACTAAAACTATCTGAATCCTACTTTTAGCTAAAGAGAATATGGTTCAATGTATCCTTGGTTTTCTAATACCCAACCCAATTAAGATTGGATTGGCACATTAGCAATAAGAAAATAAAACTAAGCTCAACAAATCTGAATTAATAGTATGAATGCTTACTGATTTTAAGTGCTTGTATTGATTTTAAATGCATTTGTAGCATTTTTTTACCTACAGCTGAAACTTGTGTTTGTATATCTCACCATTATATTTTGAGGCATGATGTAAACAAATGAAACTAGCTGACAATCCAATGGGATGTGAAAAGAAAAATGAACAAAACAAAATGAAAACTTATCCAGTATTTCTCATTTGAAAAGGTTTCAGAAAACACAAGCCTCAGAGAAAAGTAATTGCAGACAAATATTTGTGTTTACAAAAATGTGAAGTGCCTGGGAAAGGCAGAAATCACTGTTTCTGTTTCTCTCATTTTGTATCATTATTGATCAGAATGCTGTAATTTTCATGGCACTGGGGGGAAAAGACAAGCAAGGAAGAGTAAAATTATTCCAAAGGGAGGTTTGGGAGCAATTTTTGTAATCCATAACCTAACCCTAGAAGGGACAGAGAGCAATATCTAAAACTGTGTTCACAGGAGATTCAGTATTATTGATTTGATTCTATTTGAACGCATTTCCTAAATTACTATTGTCATTGAAACTTACCTGTATAATTATTCTGTAATTTTAATACTTCTTTTGCATTGGTTGGGGGGGAAAGCCCCCCTAAAAGTTGAATACTGTTATTCACTTTAAAATATATATATGCCTTATGTTCTATGTAGGAAGAAATTATTATTAAAAAATATCTTTTGTTCTGTGCTGGGAAAGAAGAGATGATTAAAAGTAAGTGGCTTTTGGGCTTCCCTGGTGGCGCAGTGGTTGAGAGTCCGCCTGCCGATGCAGGGGACATGGGTTCGTGCCCCGGTCCGGGAAGATCCCACATGCCTCAGAGCGGCTGGGCCCGTGAGCCATGGCCGCTGAGCCTGTGCGTCCAGAGCCTGTGCTCCGCAACGGGAGAGGCCACAACAATAAGAAGCCTGCGTACCGAAAAAAAAAAAAAAAAGAGTAAGTGGCTCTTGACAATTTTTAAGTAGGCATACCTTTTAAATTAAAAATCCAATCTGTCCACAATTACCTTTAGACTTCTAGATGTTGTCAATACAGAAGGGACAAATAGAAATATGATTTTTTTCTTTTCAGGGCACCCTGTCTGTGGAGCCTCAGGCATAGAGAGGAGAACTAAACTGTTCCTTTTCTACTTGGTCTTTTTGAGTGGGATTATTAGTTTTCTCTTGTAAATGTATAAAGAGGAAGAGAACAAACAAATAATGCAAAAGAAAAAAAAAACACAATCCAAGTTTACCTTTTAATCATGCAGTTGCCAAACTCCCAAATATATCAATTACTATGAATATTCTGTCCTCTTTATATTGAGATTCCCCCACCTCCACCCTTAGCACCACATACAATTGCATGGATTTTATCTCATTTGTTTGGTTTTCTTTATGTATAGACATTTTATATACTTTTATCTTTTAGAAATGTTCAGAATCATAGAGGTATAAATTACTAGATCACTAATAATTTTGTGTTAACTAGAGGAATCAGATGATGTTTTTCTTCCTAAGACAACAAGAAAGGCCCAAATAGGTGAAAAGAAGTAAAGGTGGAAAAGCAAGAATTAAGATGGTTGAACACGTGTGGAAAGGTTGTTTGAGGCTCCTATCATTTCCCTTTCTACAACCTTTTATGATTTATCTCCGATGTGAAAAAATGTGTAGGTAAGAATATCCTCCTGGATCTTCATGAATTTCTATACTGTTTCTTCTTCAGTATAAATTCCCTTGAAGTGAGTTGTGGAAGTGATAGTAAAATATGACAGCCAAAAAAAAAAAAAAAAAAAAGACAGCCATTGTCTCAAGGGAAAGTAAAATATCACTCAAATGAAAGAAAAATAAATTTTTGTTTTTAATTTTGAAGTTTATTGAAAAAGACCAGTGCTTAAGAGTCCAAAGATGCGAGTTTGAGTCCAGCTCCACCACTTATGAAATGTGTGCTCTTGAGAAATTTATATAATATCTCCATCTGAAAAATTGTGGATTAAAGTAACTAATTAAAAAGATGTCTGGAGGACAAAATGAAATAATCAATGTAAAAAAGCCCTGGAAACTGTACTAGAAAAGTACACCTTTGTCATCCTCATCCCTTTGCTAAGATTAGCAATATGCAGTTAATCCAGATATTTCTACTATTTTACATTTGTAAGTCTATGTGTATGTGCACAGCTTAATTTAACAGAATTATAATCTCTAGGATTATTTCAGAGAAAGCTCCTTCCATTAAAATTAATAATATTGCATACTCCCACAGAAATTTTAATCTTTGGAATTGTCTTCTTCCTAATACACTCTTGCAGTATCTGTCAATGACAAAATTACTTCAGAAAGAGTATTCTTAAAAAAGTGTTCTAAAGATAGCAATTTGATTTCTGGCTTGGGTTTGTAAATAGGGAGAATTATATCTGCAACCTATGAATCTCCAAACATGCATTTTCTTTGACCAATTAACAATGCAACTAAATTCTGATCCATATATTTCTGTCTTTGTTGACCCAGTTTCTGCTATACTAAAATGGTGTGATACCAATTGGGCAGTAGTTTTGCCTGGAAACATATGACCTCTGGCGAATGGACTGAGATCCCCCCAGTTGAGGACCATGGACAGCCATCTCTTAGCAGTAGGTAATGAATAATAAATTCTATCCTGTGAGGCAGGGAGCATTGATTAGTTTTTTGTTAGACAAGGCCCTATCCATCCCAAATGAGCTTCCAATCTTAATTCATTTTCTTCACTGTGACCTAAGTCAAGGTCTCAAAAAATGAAAAACTAATGTGATGCTCTGATAGAATTTGCTCTAATATTCAGGACTGTTTAACAATGAAAAATAACAGAAACTCAACTATTTTTGCCTAAACATTGATTTATCAACATGTATTTGGAGATAAATCAAAATAAAATTAAAGGTTTCTCTAGCACACCACCTGTCATAATTATAAGGTACTCTTTCTTTTTCCTAAATGAAGCTGGTCCTTATAGTTTCATTATCCTGAAGGTCTTAAACAAATATAGAATAATCACCTATAGCTCGAGTATTTTTTCTTATCAATCACTCAGAAGATTTTTTTGTTCTTTATACTGTACCTTATAAATTTTCATTTAAGTAATTAACTAAGGATCATTAATTTACTTAAGTTTTATTTATTTATTTATTTATTTTTTATTTTATTATTTTTTTTGTGGTATGCAGGCTTCTCACTGTTGTGGCCTCTCCCATTGCGGAGCACAGGCTCCGGACGCGCAGGCTCAGCAGCCATGTTTCACGGGCCTAGCCACTCCACGGCATGTGGGATCTTCCCAGATTGGGGCACGAACCCATGTCCCCTGCATCGGCAGGTGGACTCTCAACCACTGCGCCACCAGGGAAGCCCCTACTTAAATTTTAAAATGGTCAAGTACTACATAAATAATAAAAATGAAAATATATTGAAAATGGCCAAGAACCAAATGTAAGTTTTATGGAAATATATGATAATGAGGGGAATAATAGATTATAATATAAACATAATTTACATTATAATAATGTGATATAAATATAAAGTGCAAGGTAATATAATGGCTACCACATCTACTGTCTGGGTTTAAAAATTGATATGATGTAATAACTCACATTTATAAAACACTTTTACGATTCAAGCATTTCACATTGAATCTTTAATTTCCTTATCCTCAGTTCCTAGAAGAGTTGGGAATACATTAAATTATCAGTAACGATTTTTTAGTCAAAACAAACTTAATAGCTATATTTCACAGAAGAGAAAAATTAGAATAAATTAAGAAGAGATTTTCAGTTTTCATTTCTGAATGTAAGGAACTTGGAAGTCATCGCTTTGTCTTAACAAGTAAAAGCTAAACAGATTGAAAAATCAACAACTCTTCTGCATTTGTAAGAAAAGTGAGGAAAAACTCACTTCTCGAAGATTGGAGAAATAGGCAGTCAAATACAAGGAGCTGTGGCTTCTCTGACCAAAGACTAAGGAGAGGAGATCATCATGGGAACCAGTGTGAAGGTAGGAAAACCTCAACTACAATTGAATTGCTGGAGGCTCAGTGTGGACAACCCTTAAAGGTAAAAACTCCAAGGGGGCCCAGTCATATGGAGGACTCCACAGTATTGTGAATTTTGCTTCCAGGAGCTCCACCAGGTACTCACAGTAAATATAAGAGAAAAATCTCCTTATGCTTTTGGCAAGGGGAGGTGAAAAGGAACAATTCTGAAATACACCAGAGCATTCTGGTGGTCTCAACAGGCCTTTGCTCAGGAGAAACTAGTCAACCAGAACCTAATCTGCTGGAGTATTTTCAGGGCCTAACTGACCTGGGAGAGAGAAATACCCAACTATAGTCAGCTGTAGACTTCCACATGGAAGAAGGGAATTACCCAATTCCAGCCCACTCTGGCAATCTTGTCCCACATATGGAAGAAGGAAAAACCTGAGAAATACTTGTGAAGTTCACAGTCCAGAAGCATAGACACATTAAAAAGAATAAGATTTAATCATAGGACTATAGAAAGCTTCTCTTCCCCTACAACTATATTATTAGAGTTATACTTACAACAGTTCCTTTTACCTGGTACATGTCTAGCTATCAAGAACAAATTACAAGACATACTAAAAGGCAAGAAGTACAATTTGAAGAAGAAGAGCAAATGTCTGACCAGACAAGGCAAAAAATGTTGGAATTACCAGACCAGCAGTTTAAAACAGCTATGATTGTTATGCTAAGGTTTCTAAAGGATAAAGTAGACAGCATGTTAAAACAGATGAATAATACAAGCAGAGAGATAGAAACCCTAAGAAAGAATCAAAATGAAATGCTGAATGTCAAAAACACTGTAACAGAAATAAATAATGGTTTTGATGGATTTATTAGTAGCTGAGAAAAATAATCTCTAAGTTTAGAATATCTCAATAGAAACCTCACAAAGTGAAAAGCAAAGAGAAAAAAAAAATGAAAAAAAGAAGGATAGAAGTCAGAGATTGTGAGACAAACACAAAAGATGGAACACTTGCATAATGGAAATACCAGAAGGAACAGAAAAAGGGAAAGGAAAAAAATAAATATTTGAAATAATGACAGAGTTTCTGAAATTAATATAAGACACTAAACCACATATCCAGGAATCTCAGTAAATACCATGCAGGATAAATGCCAAGAAAACTATACATAGGCATGTCATTTTTAAACTATATAAAATAAAAGATAAAGATAAAGAAAAAAATTCTGAAAAAAGGAGAAAACACCTTAAATATAGAGGAACTATAATAAGAGTTACCTATGGCTTCTCTTCAGAAACCATGCAAGCAAAAAGAGAAAAATTTGGAGTGAAATATTTAGTGTTGAAAGAAAAAAAAAAAAACACTAACAATTCTGTACTCTGTGAAATTATCCCTCAAAAGTGTAGGAAAGTTAAATACTTTTTCAGGCAAACAAAAGTTGAGAGATTTTTTTGCCAGTAGACCTATCATGCAAGAAATATTAAAAGAAGGTTTTTTTAGAGAGAAGGAAAATATATAGGTCAGAAACTTGGATCTGCATAAAGAAAGAAGAGCATTGACAAAGGAATATGTAAAGACTAAATAAAAACTTTGATTTTTCTTATTCTTAATTGGTTGAACAGATAGTTTATTCAAAATGATAGCAACGATATACTTAATTATGTATGCATATATATATTTATATATATGCTTATATATAAAAAATGGATGACAGCAATGATACAAGAGATGGGAGAGAGGAATTAGAGTTACATTGTTATTATAAGCTACTCAAATTGCTAGGGAAGCAGTATAGTGTTATCTGAAAGTGGACTTCTATTAGTTGTAAATGTATTTTGCAAACTCTAGGGCAACCACTAAATATAGTTTTCAAAGAAGTATCAGTGATATGCTAAGAAAGAGAAAATGAAATCACATAAAATGCTCAATTAAAATCATAAAATTCAGAAAAGGGGTGGCAGACAAAAAACTAAGAACAAGAGCAACAAATAAACAGTAACAAATATGGTAGATATTAATCTAACTATATCAATAATTCAATAATCACTTTGAATATCAATGGTCTAAAAGCACCAATTAAAAGAGATTTCCAGAGTGGATCAAAAAACAATACCTAACTCTATGTTATCTATAAGAAACCCACTTTAAATATAAATATACATACGGATTATAAGTAAATGAGTGGAGAAAAGCATACCATGCAAACACGAATAAAAATAGACTGGAGTAGTGATATTAAGTTCAGATAGAGCAGACCTCAAGCATGGAAAGTTATTATGAATAGATAGATAGAGCAGACCTCAAAGCAAGGAAAGTTATTATGAATAGATAAGGCTAAAACTCATAATGCTTCATAGAGAATTGGATGACTCCATACTGGAGACTTCAGTTGCTCTCTATCATAAATGGACAGATCTAGCAGGCAGAAAATTAGTAAGAACATAGTTGCACTCAAAACACCATCAATCAACCACATATAATGAATATTTATAGACTATTTCATCCAACAACAGAAAAATACACACTCTTCTCAAGATCACAAGGGGCGTTCACCAAGATAAACCACATTCCATCCTATAAAACACCGCTTAACAAACTGTAAAAATATATATAAATCATACAAATGTCTTCTCTCAGACCACAATGAAATTAAATTAGAAATCAATAATAGGAAGGTAAATGGAAGATATCAAAATGTATGGAGATTTAATAACACACTTATAAATAACACATGGGTCAAAGAAGAAATCTCATGAGAAATTTTTAAAATATTTTGAACTAAATTAAAATAAAAACACAACTTATCAACATTTGCAGAATGCAGCAAAAGCAGTGCTTAGAGGAAAGTCTATAGCATTGGATGCATATGTTCGAAAGGAAGAAAGAGCTAAAATCAGTAATCTAAGTTTTCACCTTAGAAAATTAGAAAAAGAATGACAAAATAAATCCAAAGTAAGCAGAATAAAAGAAATAATAAGAATGAGAGCAGAAATCAATGAAATTGAAAACTAGATATCAGTAGAGTAAACCAATGAAACCAAAAGCTGGTTCTTTGAAAAAATCAATAAAACCAATAAACCTCTAATGAGACTAAGAAAAAAAGAAAAAGGGCACAAAGTACTAATATCTGAAATGAAAGAGGGGACATCACAACAGGTACCATAGGCACTAAGAATAATGAAGGTGGTCAACAGGTACAAAATTCCATTTATAAAATAAATAAGTCCTAGGGATATAATGCACAGGATGGTGACTATAGTTAACAGTACAGTATTGTATATTTGAAAGTTGCTGAGTAGATCTTAAAAGTTCTCATTACAAGAAAAAAATTGTAACTATGTGTGGTGATTGATGCTAACTGTACTTATCATTTCACAATATATACATAGATTGAATCATTATTATATTGTACACCTGAAATTAATGCAAGGTTATATGTCAATTTATTTCTTAATGAAAAAACAAGAATAATCAAAGAATACAATGAGCAACTCTATGGCCATATATTTGGTAACCTAGATGAAATGGACCAATTCCTTGAATGACACAACTTGCCAAAACTCACCCAGGAAGACATAGACCATCTGAATAGCCTATATTTATTCAATAAATTAAACCAACAATTATTAACCTTCCAAAACAGAAAGAACCAGACCCAGATGGGGTCACTATTGAGTTCTACAATATTTTAAGGAAAAAATTATACCAATTCTCTGCAATCTTTTTCAATGAAATTAAATGAAATTAATACTTTCTAATTCATTTTATTAATACTTTCTAATTCATTTTATTAGGTCAGTATTATCCTAATACCCAAACCAGAAAAAGACAAGACGAAAAATACTGCAGATCAATATCTCTCATGAACATAGATACAAAGACCTTAAATAAAATATCGGTGAATTGAATCCATTAATGTATGAAAAGAATTATATACCATGACCAAGTGAGATTTATCTCAGGCATGCATGTCTGGTTCAACACTCAAAACTCAATTAAAGCAACCGTAATATCCAGGCTAAAACAAAAATCACATATCATATCAATAGATGCAGAAAAAGCATTTGACAAAATATAACCCCCATTCATGATAAAAACTCTCAGTAAACTAGAATTAAAGGAGACCTTCCTGAACTTGATATAGAATATCCACAAAAAACCTACAGCCTAAATTATTCTTATTCCAAGAAACTCAGTTTTTCCATTAAGGTCAGGAATCAGTGAAGGATGTGCTCTTTTACCACGCCTTTCCAACTTTGTACATTAAGCACTTTGCACTGTCACACAACCAACCTTAGTGAAACCTGGATGTAAGCGCAGGTCTGCCGCCAAAGTGCTCTTAATTAACCCACTATCCAATGTCACTTTATAGTATCTCACTGGATACTATCCTCCCCAAATCTCCATGTCATGTTTTGCTGAGCAAGCTGTTGTATAAACTGCCCACTGTTAGTCACATAACTATACTTTGATTCTACAAATTATTTTTATAACACTTTATTAATGTGAGTTAGAAAATACATAAAATAATCTTAATTCTGATCCTTAAATTACTGAGTAAAAATATCTTTCTTTAAAAACACAGATTTCAGAGAAACAGTGAGAGAGTATTAATAGAAGCAAGGAACAAGTATCCCAGGGAAAACTGAGGAATGCAGAGAGTGTGACTGGAAGAGTAAGATGGCAGCCAAGAGAAAGCCATAGGTCAGAGCATGGTAAGCTGTAAGTTTTGCAAGACATAGGTAAGGCTGGATTTCATGGCAAGTGAGAAGGAAACTATTAGAATGCTTTTTCTGAATTCTCACACACACACACACACACACACGCACACACACACACACACACACTCCGCTGGCTGTATTCAGAATGCTTCCTGGGGCTGGGGGAGGAGAACACAAGAGGAAAAGTGTAAATGTCATGTTTAGAAGCCATTAAAATAACCCAGTTTTAAGATGATGCACTCTTGGGATAGATTTGTAACAGATGAGGTGGTGAGGAATAATAGTTTAGACATATTTTGAAAATAAAACTGGAAGCATATATCCAAATAGATTTTATGTAATATCAGTTTGGATAATTTGGATACTAGAAAAAGTACACTGGGAGAATAGGAAGTGATGGCCTTTAGCTAAGATTTTGGAAGATGAGCATTCTGTGTTAGCTTACAGTTTGGGGGTAAGTAGGGAGTAGGTTGTTAAGGTAATATGGCAGAAAAGGTTATAAGAAGATAGAAATCTGAGATATTAAGAATCCAATGTATTAGGTAGATTATGAACATGTAATACATATTACATGCATCAAAATCAATGCAGAAAATACCAGAATGTCATACCTAGTTCTGTGAGCCAAAAACTAAATTCTTCAACTAATATGTGGGAGTGACTGGAAATGCTGGAGATATTAGCTCCCAAGTGGCACAAGATGCATAAAATTCAAAGGATCTGTGTTTTTGCTTTTGTTGTTGATGTTATTTTTGTTTTAGGAAAGGAAAAGAAAATGATTGGGAAGTTTCCATAATAAGAAGTGGGGGTGGGATACTTGCCACAATTTGTAAGATTCAGAGAGGGAAGAAAAACCCCTTCCACTTGAGAGAGCTGCAGAGAAGTTGGTGAGCTTGGTAGACAGCCAGGTTTCAATTAAGAAATAGAGATAAAGAAAAGAAAGAGAAAAGGGACACTTAAAAGAGTTCCAATAGACGTGGCTACAGTCATTTTGGCAGAGGATTGAGAGGTATGGGGCATGAATCAGACTTGAATATGGCCTGTGCAGAGCAGCATGAGTGTGCAATTTTGCATACTGTTAGGTGGACCAGAAGGATTGAACTTTGTGCACTATGTGACTGAGATACAGCTGTATAAGACATGACAGTCTCATCTGAAAAGGTGGACAGCTATTTTAAGCAAGAGTCCTGATTATTTAGTCTAAAGGTATAGAGGAATCATAGTAATTCATGTTTCTGAACAGTGTCAGAGAAGAAATGGAAATATGTTTCAGCTTGGACCTGTCAAAGAATAACCAAGAACTATTTAGCCATTAAAAAATAACTTGGATATATTGGTCAGCAATATTATTGGGCTGTTGCACAAAGTGTACACACAGATGTGAGAGAATGCCTTTGGACTGTTTTCATGAAACAAAGAAGGAAGCAGATTGATAAGACAGGGTAGAGAAAGGAGGGGAATAACACTTCAGACAATCTGGGAATGGTGAATCTTGCTGGGTTTTCATTTGCGGGGTAAATAGATTAGCTGCCATCTATTAAAGATAATCTGGAGTGTGTCCCTGAGCAGACTGACTCAGATATTGACAGTCTCTGGAGCACACATGACAAGTTGTCTCCGCACAGTGCCAGCTAAGTGTCCTTCCTTTAGGACCTGCGCCATGTTCTTATGAAATGACTCAAACCCTAATGACTTCCTGCCAAAAGAAGTTTGAGAGACTTTCTAGGTCACAGTATTACATCAGAGAATTGAGAGAGATACAAAGCTGAAATGTTACGGAAAAACATACAAAACTTTCTCCCATAATTGGAAGTAGCTTGTGTTTGCAGGTCAAGGGGGCACTCTCATCCATGGAATTTCTAAAGTGTGTCCTAAAAATTTAATACTCATATTTACATACTATGTCTAATGATGTAATAGAATGCATATCATTTTCATTCTTTATTGTAAATCATCACTCCCAAAGAATATTTTTGTTGAGTTCAAAGAGTTTTGTGTTCATTCTAAATAGATGTGCAGGTTGTGAAGATACAAACTAAACAATGAAGCTCAAATTATGATTCTTAAATTCACAAAAAATGTCAGTAGTAGCTTTTGAAGAATCTTCTATTAATAAGCCTCATTTCTATTTAGTTATATCAAATATTTTAAATATATAATCTAGCAATTAGGACTTGATAGTGCCTGTAACAAAAAACTCAACTCAAACTCACTTAATAAAAATGATTTATTATCCCTTACAATTTCAGAGGCCAGAAGAAGAGCAGGTGTCACAATTTGTTTGATTCACTGACCCAGCGTTCAAGTTCTCAATTTTCAGCCCTCTGCTCTGCCCTGTGGTATCAACATCATTCTAAGAAAAGCATCCCCCCGTGTCACAAGATGACTGCCATAAATCCCTGGCTACCTGCTCTGCCTTTAAGTCCGTAGAAAGAGGGAGAGTTTGAAAAGTGAGGAAGATTCCTTCTAAGGAATTCCCCAGAAACAACTTGCATCTCACTGGCTTCCATTGGGGTAGTCGTTTAGCTTTGAATCAATAATACAAAATATAGTATTTCCCTGATTAGCTTAGGCATCAGCCACATGCTCCACAGTAAACCAATGATGAAGCCACTTTTCTCAAAGCATGGGGACTCCTCAGGGGAGATGTGGACATCTGAATAACTGCAGAGAAATAACCAAGAGAAGAAGAAATTGGCACTGGGAAGAAAAGCATGTATGTACTTAACACCGAAACAGAACCTGTAGCAGAAAATGTCAAATATAATTCTATTCCACTAACACCGTTCATATGGGAAACATTGATGGTACTTAGTATATTTCTACAAAACAATCAATGGGGTCAAATTAGGAATCAGCTGAGTACTGCCATGGTCTAACAGAAATCCCTTAGACTGGCCGACTTATCCAAAAATTATGTGCATATTCAGCACTCAACTTTCCAGATTTTGTCATTACACAATTCCCTGAAAGAGTAAAAATAAAACCCAATGACTCCTTTCCTTGTGGGTTGTTGCTTATACCACTCTATCCAGGTTCAGTGTTAGTAGTTTTCTAATTTAAGATAAAAGAATAGATTGGTCTTGAATAATTCCTACCACTGAGCACAAGACCCAAATACTACTTTGTCCTCTTAACTGGGTGACATGGGTGGGGGGCAATAAGTCCTTTCTTAGAAAAGGACTCTATGATCTGCATAGCTTCCAGTTTAGATAATTTATGGGTCCCAAGAATCCATCTCTCTCCTACCATAGTCGGCTATGCTAGGTTCACGCTACACAATCACAACAATAAGGACTTCAGTTTCATTTTTATTCTGAAACTCCAAGCAGGAGCTCTAGAGTCATTCAGAAGAGAAATGCAAATGCAAACTGATAGATTTTTTTAAAGTATTTTTGCTATGAAGAAAGAAAAAAGACAGGGAGAGACAAAAAGAGAGAAAAAACATAGAAATGGCTCTGTATTACTGCCCATATCTAGCTTGTTAGAAATAGTTGGAGTCAGCTTTTCTTAGCTCCTTGACACAGTAGGTTTTTCCTCCCATCAAACCCACTGAGTCAGTGGTCCAGGAGACACAGCAGTGCCATTAAAGAAATCTGACACCAGAAACAAAGTTTCCAGCAAAGCCCTTTTGCAGGACTCACTTTGGTGCTAATGTTTGGCTCTGCAGTGACTATTAAGCTCACTTTCAGCCTCAGACTGAATGAAAATAATTCTTTTTCTTTTTCATTCTATTTTCATTTTAGCAGATGCTGATTAAATGTCAGCTATTGTCCAATCACCAGGCTTGTCAGTTTTCATCCTAAAGATGGAGCCTGAAACTAACACAACATTGTTAATCAACTCTACTCCAATATAAAATAACAATTAAAAAAATAAAAATAGGGACTTCCTTGGTGGCACAGTAAGAATCCGCCTGTGAATGCAGGGGACACATGTTCAAGCCCTGGTCCTGGAAGATCCCACATGCCACAGAGCAACTAAGCCTGTGAGCCGCAACTACTGAGCCCGCGTGCTACAACTACTGAAGCCAGTGCACCTAGAGCCCGTGCTCCGCAACAAGAGAAGCCACCACAATGAGAAGCCCGCGCACCACAACAAAGAGTAGCCCCCCACTCACCACAGCTAGAGAAAGCCTGTGCACAGCAACAAAGACCCAACACAGTCATAAATAAATAAATTTAAAAAAATAAAGTAAAATAAATTTTAAAAAAAGAGTAGAGGAAAAAATGTACATTTTCTTGAGTACTTCTCAAGTTGCCGACCTAAATCTGAATTCCTGTGAAATGACTATAATAAAGCTAAAATAACAAGTTGACTAACTTGAATCGTGGAAAATCAAAACCTTCTTAGTGTATCAGTGGTTCCTATTGCTTATGAGAAGCTCAGAGTGAATTAATATGAAGTGTAAAATATTCCTTGTGGAAAGGCTGCTAACCATGGCAATTTTTGTCTTCCTCCTTTTGGTGGTGGGAGTGGATGTTGAGGTTTTTCTGAAGCAAGGCGTATTTTTGGTATCCAGATTTTTGCAGAGAGCTCATTTGAATCATAGGCCTCATAGCACATGGCAGGTAGGCAAGTTATGAGGAACAGAAAGGATAAAATAGGCTTCAGGAATTTCTTACCATCTTGGTATGCCTTTAGAACCATCTGCTTGGGAATCCAGCTCTTTCTAGTACAAAACCATATTGCTGAGATACAGTTCTTCCATATAATATTGAGAGAGAGAAATGACTCAGTATGGATCCAACAGAAAAGAAAAAAAAATCACTGAATTTATAGGGTCAGTAACTAGCTACTTGAAAATAGTAAAGTAACTCTTTTTAATCATCATTTAAGATTTGTAGTGTTGATTTGAGAAAACCTAATGTCCCATCTGAGTATCTATGATTCTATGACTTTTTCTAATAAAAACAAATCTATGAAATGCCCTGAACTTTCTAAAATAGTGGATATTAATAAATTTTATTAAAGATCCCATTGTGTCAGTATTTTATTAACCACTAAGAAAGAATAAATGCTATTACATAAACTATGATATCAATACAATGTTTTATCACTTAGAATTTTTAAAAAAATTTTTATTGGAGTAGAGTTGATTTACAATGTTGTGTTAGTTTCAGGTGTACAGTACAGTGAATCTGTTATACATATACATATATCCACTCTTTTTTATATTCTTTTCCCATATACGCCATTACAGAGTACTGAGTAGAGTTCCTTGTGCTATAAGTAGGTCCTTATTAGTTATCTCTTTTATATATAGTAGTGTGTATATGTCAATCCCAATCTTCCAATTTATCCCTCTCCCCCTTACCCCTTGGTAACCATAAGTGTGTTTACTACATCTGTAACTCTGTTTTGTGGATAAGTTCATTTGTACCCTTTTTTTCTTTCATATTTCATCTATAAGTGATATCAAAGGATATTTGTCTTTCTCTGTTTGACTTACTTCACTCAGTATGATAATCTCTAGGTCCACCCATGTTGCTGCAAATGGCATTATTTTGTTCTTTTTCAGTGTTGAGTAATATTTCATTGTATATATGTACCACATCTTCTTTATCCACTCCTCTGTTGATGGACATTTAGGTTGCTTCCATGTCCTGGCTATTGTAAATAGTGCTGCAATAAACTTTGGGGTGCATATATCTTTTCAAATTATGGTTTCCTCTGGATATATGCTGAGGAGTGGGATTCCTGGATCATATGGTAGCTCTAGTTTTAGTTTTTTAAGGAACCTCCATACTGTTCTCCATCGTGGCTGTACCAGTTTACATTCCCACCAGCAGTGTAGGAGGGTTCCCTTTTCTCCTCACCCTCTCCAGCATTTATTGTTCATAGATTTTTTGATGATGGCTAGAATTTTTTATTTAAACTTATTTAAAAATATTCTGTCATATATCACGTTTTACAAATGTGTTGTACAAACATGAAAAGAAAAATATAATCAGAATACATTGATTGTGGTTTTCCTAAAACATCATCTCATTCAGGGCTCTAATCTTGTGAATCACTTTTCAACTCAGAGCTATTAGTTTCCATATTTTTCTACAAGGTATCCTCCTTTGTTCTAACAAGAGTTTTGATAATGTGGCATTTCTTAAAGTGTGCTCCAATATTATCACTTAGACTGCCTCTCAAACCACTGCACCTATTCTGTAACTTTTCCTACAGATACTTTCAACACAAGGTTTTGAGACAATAACCAGGACTCATATTCTTTGTTTAAATGGTTCACCAGTGGTTTGTTGACAGCAGAGTCAAGAAGTTATAACTGTACCATCATGTCATCTGCAAAAGCAATTTTATACAGTTTTTGTCTTGACTACTATGATGTGAAAGCCACTGGGCAGAAAGTTGACTATATAATATTATCAATTAAAAGATACACCTTGAGTTCCAGAAATATTAAAAATGTGTGTGTAGGGGGGTTATTTTAGAAGAATGAAATACACTATGTAACAATACAAATGTAACAAATACACTATGTATGGACAGAGTTCCTTTGGCCTTCCTTTCATTAAATAAATAGATACTTACTGAACTACTTCTACATGCCAAACACTGTCATCAGCAAAGGGGACAAAATCATGAGTAAAGGTTGATCTTTTCTCAACATTTCTGGAGCAAAACAGAAAACACAGAAGTGGCCAAAGAGAATGTGGTGCATCCCAAGTTTGGGAAAGAGGCTAGAGAGAGATTAGAGAGAGAGGAAACAAGGGTATTCCAAGGGTTGCAGATAAAGAGGAAGATAGGGGCCAGGGCATGACTCTTTAGGTTATCTGAAGGATTTAGACCTTTACCAGAAGAAGGACAGATAGGAACTGAAATGTTTAAAGAGCAAAAGGGAAAGATTTACAGCTGAAAAATGTAACTTCAGTTATAGCATCTATATGAATTAGAAGGTAGAAAGGAGGAAAAGGTGGAATCAAGGAAACTGATTAGAAGGATATTACAGTCTCATCATGATGAAAGTTTGATCTAGAATAGTTGAAGTGGAGATAGAAAGGAATGTGTGGATTTGAAAGATGGTTAGAAGATATAGAATTCTAATATATAGAATTATGTAGGAAAAACAATAGCTAGGAATTTAATAAAACAAGACCAGAAACACATTACTATTCAGTTCTATGGTATATATTACTTAAAAAGGTCCATCTGCGTATAAAAATTCAGATGGTTCTGAAGTTTTCATGTCCAAATGTGAACCTTACAAGTTTCAATTCAGTTTTACTCTTCTAACCAACTGTTAAAATCTTACTATTCCAACTTATATTAACAATTTTAAAGTGGGTTCACTTTACTACTAGCTTATATGGAATATTAGTCCTGAAATACTTTTTATAGGAGGGTTAATAGCAATCTCTTTCTTCTCAAGGTAGTGCTGGGCCATTCTCTCTGACTGTGAGAACAACCTGGACAACTCAAATTTCAGTTACTTTGATTAACTCAGTTACTGTCAGTCTCAGGGCTTCTGTAGGAACATTAACAGAAAATGTTTAGAGAAGATACAGCTGTGTTTTTAAAAGGATGGACCAAGCAATCTGTATTGGGTAGACTGGAAATGAAGATATCTGAGAGCTGAAGGATTAACAGAAGAAAGAAGTGCCTACAGGTGGAAATGAAGATAAAAAATGGATGTATTGGACATGATCAAGTTTTCCATCTGCGCAAAGATAATCTTGTGGTCAGAGTATAAAATGCTTGAAGTAATGTCTTTGTGGGGGTAAAATTGAGACAAAAAGGAAAACAATAGATAACAAAAGGTAGGAATTCGAAGGTGACTGGCTGAAGTGAAGAAAGTGAGAAGGTCCTTGAGGGTCAGGATGTTAAGAAAACTGAGAGGCCAAAATGTTAGGAGGATTACTATCCATATAGACTTGACCTCAATCAAAATTGTATGGGCTTTAGTCAAATAGCATGAACAAGTGCTGAGGTTCTTGATAAATTGTGGAGACTGAATCTAAAACACAGAAAGTGAACGCAACCGTGTGGGTAAGTGGAGAGTTGAATGTTGTAAAATGCTGTGCAGCCCAAAGAAGTAGATTTGTTTAATTTGTTTTTAATATATTAGGATAGAAAAGTAACAGCCCAGAAACAGTCATGAAGAGCAACCTCAGTCTGCTGGGAAGTAAGTAAACTCTGGATTAAAAACAAAGATTGAGGGAAATAAGTTTAAGATCCTTGGCGGATTCAACCTCGTTTAGTTGCAATTCCATCTGACTTTACAGCTTCACTTTCAGGTCTTTGCCAACAGAGACATCCAATACCTAATCCCACCAACCCTGTCATGCCTTCACATGCTTTCATTCGTGTAGTTAGCTGTGTTTACAATGCCTACTCTACAGTTTTTATAAGGCTTAGTCTGACAAATTCTGTTTTAGGACCCTGCTCAGATGTAACTTATTCCTAGATTTCCAACCTTCTTCCCCACCGTCATCACCATCCACCAGCAGATCTGACAGCCCCTGTCCATGAGTTGTTTTCTTTTTCTTTTAAAATTTTTATTTGTTTATTTATTTATTTTTGGCTGCATTGGGTCTTCGTTGCTGCACGTGGGCTTTCTCTAGTTGCGGCCACTGGGGGCTATTCTTCATTGTGGTGCATGGGCTTCTCACTGCGGTGCCTTCTCTTGTTGTGGAGCATAGGCTCTGAGCACACAGGCTTCAGTAGCTGTGGCACACAAGCTCAGTGGTTGTGACTTGTGGGCTCTAGAGTGCAGGCTCAGTAGTTGCGGTGCACGAGCTTAGTTGCTCCGCAGCATGGGGGATTTTCCCAGACCAGGGCTCGAACCTGTGTCCCCTGTATTGGCAGACAGATTCTTAACCACTGTGTCACCAGGGAAGTCCCCTCCACGGTGTTTTATCACAGCTTCATTAACACACTTTCTCCACTCTGTAACAGATATTTTTAACATGTTTTACTCTCCCACTAAATAGTGATCACCTTGAGGGAATATGCATACGTTATTGATCTTTGTATTATTTTTAGCATCTAACAAGCAGAATGGTATAGGGTAAACAGTAATAAATGATTGCTGAAATAAACTGAATTTTAAAAATATTTTGTTGTTCCCTAAGCAGCCACTTTCCCATACCATGTCAAAAACATTGAGCATTGAGTTCCTTGTCCTCTGATAATGGCCTATTTCATAGGCCCAAGAGATTTAAAAGCATACAGCATAGAGCCAGAATGAGACGACTCATTACAGTACTGCATTAGAGCTACTAAGTCACATTTTGCAACCATACTGTGCCACCAATATAATTAGAAGATATTGAACTTTCATTAGTTAGGGAAGATAGCCACCCTTTAATTGTCATTTAAAAATATTTTTTTGCTGACGGTAATAGACTCATGAGATAGATATCTCATTTCTGTGGCAGACCCAAGGGTCACCAGTGATGTAATTTTATTTCTCTGTACTTGACTGCAGCCCAGAATAGTATTCAACATTTAATCCATTTCTAGTTTCATTAGCAAATTTAGTCAAGTACCAATTAATTGTGTCCCATTTTAAAATCAGAATTTCTCAATGTTGGAAAGAGCAGTAATTCATTATCACCCATATGATGTTTGAATTCCTCTACAGTAATCCCACCACCTGTGTTCACTCCTGTGGACAAACAACTCGAATGAGAAAGAATTCTCTGCATCCTTAAGACAGTTCATTTCATATTTTTTTAAACTTTATTTTAACATTTCTTTATAGGCTGAAATGAATACTTTACCCAACAGTTCTATTTCTACACTTTATTTCACAACATGGGTTAATCCCTTTTGTAATATTGGAAAACAATTATTATATTGCCCCACAAGACTCCTTATAGCTGGTCTATTTATGCCCAGTTTTTAAACTTTTTTCCATATTACACTATTTGGGTTCACTGTATTACCTTGATTACTCTCTCTCCCATCACTGTGTTTGTAACCTTTAAGATGAGGTGCTCCCAACTGCATCTAATACCTTTAGAGTTGTGTCTATGGGACAAAGGAAGACCAGAGCTTCACTTTTCGGTTGCAGATATTTTTATACTTTCTTGTATGCAAACGAATTTTTTTTTCTGGTGGTTGGTAATGTTACAACACATTTCTATAGTTGACATCTTTTGTCCTTGAAACTTCCAATATGGAGAATAAAATGTAAAATGGATACATTTAAGTAAATCAACTCTATTACTCTATTACTCTTGACCAGCATTGCCTGAATTTACAGATAAGTAAACAAAAATGCAGCAGGAGTTTACTTCCATAATTTTCTTCTGTTTGTTTATTTATTTGTTATTGAAGTATAGTTCATTTAAAATGTTGTGTTAATTATTGCTGTACTGCAAAGTGATTCAGTTATACAAATATATACATTCTTTTCTTAATATTCTTTTCCATTATGGTTTATCATAAGGTATTGAATATAGTCTTCTGTGCAATACAGTAGGACCTTGTTGCTTATCCATTCTGTTTCTGATGCTTGAAATTGTTGCCTGTTATATCCGTTGACTTAAACATAGTTTACAAATGGTGCGTTTCAGCACATTTATCTCATGTGTCTAGTATATCACCCACCATGCTGTGCTGCGACTTCTCTGTAAGTGTCTCTCTCTGAAACTAGAGTATGTCTGTCTGCTTCACAGCTGGAGCTTGTCTTATTTGTCTCTGTATTCCAAGCACCTAGCACAATGCCATTTGTTGAATAAATGATGATTTTTGTACACAAACAACACTGGTTTTTGTATTAATGTATTCATGTAATATGAAATATAGATACAAAGGGCACAACTGCAACTCAGTAAAATATCTAAAAATGCTGCCAAGTGGGAGGAGGATTAAGCATATTCTACAATAGCAGCAACAGGAGCTAGTCCAATAAGGAAAATTACACAGAATGCATTCTAATTTTTATTATTACAACTTGGAAAAGAATCTTCAACAGTCCTCAGCTATGTAAAATTCCAGGTGATCTAGCAAATTTGTTGGTTGCATTTATAGTTATATAATCCACTATTACTTTATGATATGCAGCTAGTGTCCCCTATGAGAGTATAAAAGAACTCAACTTATTGGCACATACATTCACATAATGGCACTTACATTCGTCTAGAGGCACTCATATAGTGAGGAGCTTGAGGATGTACAATCAAGTCTATGATCAAGGCTGTCATGGGTCATCATTTTGGAGTAGTTTTCCTTAAAAATAGCTAACATTTATTTAGCACTTATGCTAGGTACTATTCTAAGTGTTTTATATGAATTATTTCAATTAATCTGTACAATTTTCCTATGAAGTAGTTTGAAGTGTAAGTCCATTTCACAGATGAGAAACTTAAAGTCAGGATTAACATTCAGGTATTCTGACTCTAGAACCAAGGATACATCAATCTTCTCTAGAAAACATCAAATCTAAATACCTCTTTCAATAAGTTCCTGAGAAAATTCAACCTAATTCTCTCAACTTGGGCTACTTATAATAAGCAAATTGACTTTTTAGAAGACAATTAGGTACAGAAAGAAAAAAAATCATAGCTGGCTGCTTGACTTGGTGGGAAATTAAAAAGAAAACAAAACATGGATGGAATATCCACAGTTAGTAAAGTGACCTTTTATTCCCGTTAAAATGAATAGATAGATCGATAGATAGATAGGTAGATAAAGCAAGCAAGCAAGCTCTGAGTGTTTCCTCAAGTAGGATTTCTCAACGTTGGCACATTTGGGGTGCAATAATTCCTTTTTGTGGGGGATTGTCCTATGCACTATAGGATATCTAGCAGCATCCCTCGCCTCTCTCCACTAGATACCAAGAGCACCCTTCCTGGAGTTGTGACAATTGAAAATGTCTTTAAGACATTGCTAAGTGTCCCATGGAGGCAGAATCCCTGTCCAAAAGTAAAGGCAAGTAATCTTACCTTAAAGCCCTACCTTATATTTATCATCTTTTTCTTTATAAAGGTATTTCTCATGTGCTGTATAGATAAGCAACATAATAAGGAAGCAACCTTTGAAACAAGGGAGAAAACCTGATTAGAAATATTTGCTTCTCGTAGACACATAGGTAGATCTAACTTCCCTTTTCTTTCTGCTGTGATGCAAAATGATTTTCCCCCACCCTCATCCCCACAATATGCACGCTGTTCTCTCTCATCCTCCATCCTGCAACCCGTGCATAAAACTTCTATTGCTCTTTTCCAATCTGTTTCTATAGTTCAATTGATGAGGACAACTCACAGCTAGGAGCAACAGGATTGGTCCAGAGACATGCTACTGCCTTCAAACTATCTCCCATACTCTTCCCAAACTAAGTTTCATGAAAATCAAACTTAAGTGAAGCTCAGGAAGCAAATACCATCAGACCTTCATTAGATGCACTACTTTATCTTTTTTTTGAAACTAAGTTTGGGGTTGAACTTCAAGCCATATCTATTACATCCATTTTACATAAAGTATTAACAGCTTTCAATGGGAAATTAAGGAATATTACTCCAGATATTGCATTTTAAAAATATGCATCTGGGGCTTCCCTCGTGGTGCAGTGGTTGAGAGTCCGCCTGCCGATGCAGGGGACACGGG
>NW_006793902.1:2921640-2928645 GCF_000442215.2 Lipotes vexillifer
GGAGAGGTCACAACAGTGAGAAGCCCGCGTACCGCAAAAAAAAAAAAAAAAAAAAAAAAATTTTTATATTTAAAAAAACCCCTTTTTCCCACTCCATTTGTATGTTTTGTAAATTTAACACTGAATTTTAACATGGAGATGGGATTTTATTGCTTATTGTGCAATAATTTGAATGCAAATATTGTAATTTTCAAAAACCTTAATATTGTAGTGTATGCTCCTAATTTAACCCAAAGAAGAGAGTTAGAAGGTCTCATGGCATTTTCTTCTTCTCTTTCCCTCCAACTTATCTCAAATTTGGCTAAAACCATTCCTCACCCACTCCCCACTCCTGATTTTATCCTCAATTTGCAGCCAAATGCAAATGAATTCATATAGTAAATACCTAAGTCCTCTTCTTTCATCCAGAAATAGTAATCACAGGGAAAAGAAAACACTTGCATTCTAATCTATTTGTCAGTTACTTGCTCCAACTGGACAAGCAAGGCAAAAGTAACATAGGCTGCTACTCCCATAAAATTCAAGAAAAGAACTAATTTTCCCAAAGTAAGTTATAATTTGGCGTCTAAGTGCAATTTAGATTTATGTACATGTACGTTATTTAGGGGAATTCTAAGCATAATCCAAAAAAAAAAAAATTTCTTTAATCTGGCCAATATATAAATTTTAATTTCTTTTTTAAATTGTATGTTGATTCTGTAAGCAGATAAACAAATTGAGACTAATTCCTTTTTGATCTTTTGGAAAGAATTATAATTTTATTCCAAATTTTCTTTTCCTAATAGATTTTAAAAAGAAATTCAGCCTAGAGAAAACTTCATTAACTCAGTCACCATTTATATGAATTATAAGAATTGTATATTTTACTGAGTTTACTAATAATTATATTTTTATATCATTGCTAATGGAATTTTTGAGTTGAGTGAGACCACATAGCCATGTTTGTTCTTCCTCTGAATACAGTAACTTCTTTGAGAGTAATGATCTTCGCTATTGTGTTATGTTTTATCTCATAAATCAATAGTAATAATACAATATTGAACACTTACTATGTGCAGGTTATATTTAATGGCTTGAAAGTCTATAGGAAGTGATATGAATATATCATCTCAGTTAATACTCATAACATCCTTTTGAGGTAGGTATATTGTATTTAATAGATGTGAAAACTGAGGCTTAGATATTTTAAGGAACTGCCCCAAGTCAGCCAAAATGAATTGGATTCAGGATTTGGATTCTGACCTCTCTGACTGCCAAACACAGATTCTTATGACTCTACTTTATCTGATACACATATGAATAAAACACTCTAATGCCTTACTACTCAGAGATCTGTGGACCAGCAATATCACCACTATCACCTGGGAACTTTGTAGAAATGCAGAATCTCAGGTCCCACTCTATATCAGATCTGCTTTTTAATAACATCCCAGGTGATTCATATGCACATTAAAATTCTAGAAATACTATTCTAATGTATACTGGTGGGTTCTCTTCTTAGTGTCCATTCCATCTTTTTCCCAAATGTTCATAATTTTGATTTGGAAAGCCACATAGTTCCAGCAAAGGTAGCTCCATACCTAGCTACACAGTCCACAGTAAACTAAACTATACATCTCATCAGAGTGAGTCTCTGCATTTTGCTGGGAATGTTGGCATAAAATTTTATTCTTCAATGCCAGTTGGTTAAAGTGTGGGTATGGGGGCTTAAATACAGTGATTTCAGAGCCTGGAGAGACAGACAAGAGACTAGAATATTTAGGAAACCATAAGCCATGCAACATAGTTGCAAATTTCTCCTAAGAGAAATTTCTTAAGATGAGTGTGTGTGTGTGTGTGTGTGTGTGTGTGTGTGTGTGTGTGTGTGTGTGTTTGTAGTGGTTTTTTGCCAGGGAGGAGAGAGGTAGAGTGAGTTCGATTGACATAATCAGATTTTGAGGACCACTTTGGCTACATGGTTGAGGAAATAATTAAAAGAACAACAAAACCCTAAGGTAGAGAGGCCAGTTACAAGCTGTTTCTGCAGGGCACACCTAGAGATGCTGGTAGTTTAGACCTGAGTGGTGAATAAGGAGAAAAAAGAAGTAAACAAATTCTAACAATAGTTAGGAGGTGAAATCAATAGACTTCATGGCTGTTAGGCTAAAAACAATGTGGAAGGTATTAAGAAAACTTCACAATATCTGGTCTGAGCAACTGGGGGCAATAACTTTTACTTAGTATTAAAAAAAAAAAAAAACACTGAAGTAGGAGCCAAGAAAGGGTCAGAATGAAAGGGTCAGTTTTAGACAAATCGGGCCCTACACCTGGACTCACAGTCCAAATCCATGTTCATCTCATGCCCTGATTTTTTGTTCTTAATCACAATGTACCCAGACTATATTTCATCCTTTTAAAAATTAGATAATGCAAAGTTTTCTCCGTTCTAAATTACCCTTTCCCTGAAATTAGTCAACATTTTTGAGGTTTTACTGATAAATGATGTAACTAATTCAGAAAAGTAGTCATTTTTTTTTCTGTATTAAACACAATTTTAGTGTGAGTAAATTTTGTAAATGGAAAACACTACCTATACACAGATCTCTTAGGAAAGGAATCTTGTAAGACTGACTTCTCTCCTGCTCTATTAATTGTTAATTATCACTAATGAGAAGGAAGGAGGATTTGGTTTACATCTGAGCCTCCCATAAATCGAAATCATTGTGAAGGCAGGACATGTGACTGTCATCAGCTCTCTCCAGGATATGGCTACTTGTCTAGGCAAGTTTTCTAAACGCGGAAGTAATCGTGATACAGTCTACTGCATTCTGGGCTCCAAACCCTGAAGGATTAGAATCAGCGGCAATAGAATTTGAAGATTTTTTTTCATGAATGGATCTTAGAGGGAATTTTTGAGGCTCTGAAAATCCTGCACTGAAGACTCACGTACAGTGATCTCACAGGTGAGGTGAGATCTCACAGATGCCTTAAAATCTCCCCAGAAGCCCAGACATCTCTAAATACATCAATGGGGATTTCAGCATTTAGTTTCTCATTATTCAGACACTTTTCAGAAGACAAGGTATATTTGTTTATTTTTGTTTATCCTGTGTTTGTTTCTAAATAGTAGGCAATGTCTAGGAGGCCATAAGGTGACAATTGTTCTGACAAATAATTGACAAATTAATAGTGCATTAACTAAAGTTACTCCAAATGCTTTCATTCCTCAGCAGATGCAGGTTTTGTTTTTTTTTTTTAGGGAAAAAGAGTAATTGTGTAGCTGCCATAAAAATACCAGCAAACAAAGAGGGCAAAATTTGCTGCTGTTTCTCTATATTTCTGAGAAAATAAACATGGCTTAAAATTACATTAAAGTGTGCAGCTCTTATGCTGCCTTTTTGCTGTGGTAGATGAAAGGCCCACTCTAAACTATAAATGAAGAGAGAGCATATACAAGGGAATGTATATCTGCCCATTTTGTTGGCAAAGAAAATAGCATATACTACTTCTTTCCATGTAGTTAAGCCTTCAAAGAGACTAATTTTTAGTTTCTATTTTTATGTATGAAAGGAATATGAGAGTGTTAGATCAACTTTGTATATATACTGAATGCTCAGTCTAAATGCCGATATTTTCTGTTCTGTAATGTAAATGTTAATAGCTAATCTGCTTTCTTAATTGGCTGATGGAAATCCCCCTAATTAAAAGAGAGAGGGAAACAGACAGACAGGGACAAACAGAGAGAATGAATGGAATGGGAGAGTAAATATTTGCATTCCACAGTCTGACATTTTTGTCTTCTAACAGTGGAAAAAAGAGGAAGCCCTTTAATAAAGTAGGCTTTTTCTAATTATTAGGGAGCTAGGGATTGGTTTTTAAAGTTATCCAAACCTTAAAATACATTTTAAACCTTTAAGTTAAAAGTAGTCTTATAAACTAATCTTATAAACTAAAATGATTCATGCATTTTTTAGAAATCCATTTTATGATTATTCAGGCTAATTTCAGGTCTGGAATGGTGTTCAGCAGAGTTGAGACTTCATTTCGATGATTTTTCTTATTTGTTTAAATTAAAACAGAAAAAGAGGGGAAAGAATGAAAATAGTATTTATACATTCCTCACTAGGCTAAGCTTTTTATATCTGTTATATAATCATCATAACGACCCTGGGTTATTAGTATTATTATCTCAATTTAAAGAATGAGAACCAAGTCTCAGAAAAGTTAATTATCTCTCTCTCTGGTTGCCAGTTGCAAAGGTGTAAAGTAATAAAGTTAGATTTGAATATAGATTTGTCTGGTTTAAAGTCCTACCCATGGTTTTATGGATGCTTAGGCTAAGCTAGTTTCAAAAGAGCTCTCACCAATAAAAATCTATAAGAGCATAAATTAAAGACATGAAACAATGCTGAGAGTGCTACTATTAACTGAACAGTTATGCCCAACAAAACAAGCATCATTCTTCTCTAGACTTCCAAGAACATCTTTTATTGTGCATTATTGGACAACATGCCAAGAAGATCAAATTTTCATTCTGGCTGACCAGTAATACCCAACGTTATAATTTAATTCCACCAGCTATTTAAGAAGTAGCTGTTTTTCTACCATTCCTATATTTGGAATAACAAGGAGACAAAAAATAATTCAAAGCACAGTTCTTATAATTGAAAAGCTTAGTAACTAGCTAGAACAAAAAGGATGTACAAATATGCAGAAAATCATCAGAGTAGTAGCCAACATATCAACCAGAACATTATAGTGTGTAAGACGATTTGGAATAAGTATAAAAGACTACTGGATATTTACAAGTGGAAAACTGCATATTTTTTAACCACATACCTTTCCTGCTTATCTGATTCTAGTCTTTCACTGCCTCTGAACTATTTACAAGTTATAGATAACTCTTTTTAAATTTTTTTATTGAAGTAGAGTTGATTTACAGTATTGTGTCTGTTTCTGATTCACAGCAAAGTGATTCAGTTATACATATATATGTATATTCTTTTTCAGATTCTTTTCCATTAATTACAAGATATTGAATATATTTCCCTGTGCTATACAGTAGGACATTGTTGTTTATCTATTTTGTATGTAATAGTGTATGTGCTAATCCCAAGCATCAAATTTATCCCCACCCCCTTTTTCCCTTTGGTAACCATAAGTGTGTTTTCTATGTCTATGAATTTGTTTCTGTTTCATACGTAAGTTCATTTGTGTCATATTTTAGATTCCACATATAAGTGATATACCTATGGTGTTTGTCTTTCTCTCTCTGACTTACTTCACTTAGTATGATAATCTCTAGGTTCATCCATGATGCTGCAAATGACATTATTTCATTCTTTTTCATGACTGAGTAGTATTCCATTATCTATATATGACATATCTTTAAGTTATAAATAACTCTTTAAGTTATAGGTAATTCATGGCAATGCAAAGTGATTCTTATTTATAGACATGAAAATTAACTTTGTCTGGTAAAATTCAATAGCCTTCCCTTCTCCCACTATGTTAGAATCCAGTTTGCCTTCATTTGCACCTTAACTTTAATATTCCTGGTTTATAAATGGATCTGTTCTTGGCATTCTCTTTTGAACTAGTTGTAACATCTTTCAGTTTCCTCATTAATAATGAGTTAAATTCAATGTTTATCACATGTTTATTCTATCTCTGTATGAGATGCATAATTATACCTTTTCCTGAAAATTATTCTTTAAGGAATGTGATATACACATTCTTGGGTAGTGTCAAGAGAATGTAAAGGAACAAATTATTTTCTCTGGGTTTATAGAAGACAGGTGATAATATATATCCTCTTGTAGGCTGAATGGCTAAAAATATACTACTGAGATGAAAGACACTCTTCTCTGTGAACAAATGTCTCAGTAATCTCCCCATATGATTCAGGCAGGCTACACATATTCTAATGATCTCTGTACCTATTGTATCAGACAGAAGTGAATTGATACATCTTTGTAATAAGTTAGATTTGAAAGTAAATTCACACACAAAAAGATTAAAAAAACATAAACTGGATCACCTTAACTCTTAAAATATTTTCCTTTCCATATTTTCAAAAGACATAGAATAAGAACACTTAATCATGCTGTCAACCTGTTAGTATTAATAAGGTTCAGTTTCCCAGGGAGACTTTGTATTAATACTTTTAAATTTCTCTTTGATTTGAGGAGCAACACAAGTATTTTCTCATCATTACCTTCTTCCTCTGTTCTTTCGATGTTGCGATGTTGATTCTTTTCTCATGAGCCTTTGAAGAAGACCGCCCTGTCTCTCTTGAACATCAGATACAAAATGACTTGGCAACACCAGAGGGCTTTGACAGACAAGAGAAAGTTTTTTCTTAGTACTGATCTATTTAATAACTCTTTCCAATACCTGTAGCAGAATTTCCCTCCCTTTCTTCCTGCAAAAACAATATATTTTGGTAGTAGAGAAAATTACAGCAAATAGATTTATTTTTCTCTTATGAGATCTATGTGTCTATAGAATCCTGAGTTATCACTTAAGAGTCCAAGAATATTTTTCAAAGCTGAAGTCGACATCTTACCCCTATACAGGAACTCCAGTAAGCCATTGGTGCCATCAAAAATTATTAAATATTTTGGCAGATACTTCTGGAAGGCTGAACTCAAAGCAACTGAGCAGGAAAGGGACACGTGGTAAGAGAGGAAGGGGAAAAAAATAAAAGCAGGCTGTGTGAATGGGTAGTTTGCTTTCTACAAAACTCCATGTGCTGCTATGAAGAAAACAGGGATGGACTATGCTTTGCATCCTCTTGTCTTCATTATGTTAACAAATCAAGACCAGGATTATAAATTGCTTACATTTTCTACATGTACAAATAGTTCAACTGATTCTCACAATCTAAATGTTTCTTTCATTTTATTAATCAGCCAGCTTATAAATTGAAATGACTCCTTTTCTGACAAATCGGTAAACTATATAAAAATATATAAAGATAGATATAAATACATTCATAGCACTTTTTTTTTTTTTTTTTTTTTG
>NW_006793902.1:2929090-2947486 GCF_000442215.2 Lipotes vexillifer
TACACGGGCCTCTCACTGTTGTGGCCTCTCCCGTTGCGGAGCACAGGCTCCGGAAGTGCAGGCTCAGCGGCCATGGCTCACGGGCCCAGCCGCTCCGCGGCATGTGGGATCTTCCCAGACCGGGGCATGAACCCGTGTTCCCTGCATCAGCAGGCGGACTCTCAACCACTGCACCACCAGGGAAGCCCCATAGCACATTTTTAACTTAAGCTCTACCAGTTTACAAACTATGGCTTATTACAAGGCATGAAAACATGCAGACACACTGAAAAAGACTTAGATAGCTGTTCAATTGCTTTATTAAACATTTACTAAAGAATAAATAGTACCCTTGTGAGAGGAAAGACTTGAATTCACTCAGAGAAAAGTCAATTGAGTGCTGCAAATTGTGCATTCCTAGAAAAAGAAACTCTACCTCTTAATTCCAAAACAACACTCAGTTTCAACTGGTGTCATAGCCCTCATTAGAAACTGTGTTTAAGCCATTTACAACTTTTTTTATTATTGGCTTACAATACAGGGTTATAAGTATTACAAGAAACACATGTACAAAGGGCTATAGAAACACAAAAGAGGATGTGATTGATTTTACCTGGTAGCTTATTGAAAGAATTCAGAGGTAAATGTACACAAGATTGGGAGACAACTAGGAACGTAATTAGTAAAAAAGAAAAATGAAAAAAAGCAAATTTCAGCATGTGAGCAAAACATGATAGAAATTAGATGGTATGTTTGCAGAACAATCTGCGATTTGTATAGCTGGAGGATAAAAAAATACAGTGAAAGAGGGAATGGGGATTAGATTAGAGATGTAGCATGGTATCTGTGACTTCATGGGGGGTTCAGTGTGTTATGTTATAAAAAGCATGAGGTCTGGCTGAAATTAGGAGTCCTGTCCCATTACACCTTAGCCGTGTTATGCTTTGAAAGTGACTTAAGCTCTCTGTGCCTCAGTTTCTTTAGTTTTTGTGAAGTTTAAATTAAACATGTAAAAATCATAGATTATTTGTGGAATAAATATGTAAAGCCATCACTTAGAGAGTTGCTATATGCAAAAACTTGAGAAAGTCATCTACCCTCTCAAAGTCTCAAGTTCTTTACACGTAAAAAAAGTGAAAATAGATGTGAAAAATATTAATGCATATGAGAGTAATATTTATAAACTATAATGTGCTATATATACTAACAAAATTAAGGTATCATTTCTTGAATATCTACTAAGCACTATCTACTGTATTACATTAATATAAACAAACATATTCATTTATTTTCTTTTTTCATTTATTCTTTACAACAAGGTAACATAGATGTTAATAATTCTATTTTATCAATGAAAAAAGTGAGACCAAGAAAAATTAATAAATTTTCACATGTTAATACGGTAAATTTAAACATTTTTCTAATTTCAAATTCCATGTTCAGCTCTTATTTTACTGTCTTAAAACAATTGCTATTATGATTATTTATATTCTGTTTAGATATTTGTCAATTGATTCCATTAGTATGTTTAATCTGAGATTTTAAAATTGGAAGAAAAGAATTAACTAAGCAATGCTATTATATAAGTAAAGTTCTTAATCTAGAAATAGTTCTTTATCTGTGATTCACTTATGCCTCTGTTTAAACAAAACTGCTAAGGATAAACAACATTTTTGGATGCTAAATTCAATAGGAACAATAAATATTTACTTCCAAAATGTATTAAGATCTGTGGCGTGAGGTAGGCAGGATTGAAGCACTCCCACTGAAAGAGAAGCCACAGAGTAGTCCTCCTCTAGAGCTGTTCACCTATGAATGTGCTCAAATTATCCAAGTCATAATGCAACCCACATGAAAATAGTTTAACATACGATTATAACTAAAAATGTCCATCTCTGGAGTATCTATCAGATCATGCCAGCTGAGTGTTTCAAAGTCACTTGTTGAGAATGAGACTTATAACATATTATGCAAAATCTCCCATTCTAGAAAACTTTGAAGACACAAAGCTACCAACTTTGGTCCAACCAAGAATGACAGGCCTACTATTACCTCAAGGGAGCCATCAGCTCTAAAAATCACACTAGAAATAACTTCTCTAATTTTCTTTCATGATTGCATAGCTAGACTTCCTTTTTTTCTCTTAAGTGAGCTTTAAATTTTTTTTTCAGAAATACTTCCACAGCTAAGAAAATATGATTTTTACCAGTAGAAAGTTCAGTTAAAATAGTTATTAGAAGTCTGGAAGGGCCTGAACCAAGATGGCAGAGTAGAAGGATGTGCTCTCACTCCCTCTTGTGAGAACACCAGAATCACAACTAGCTGCTGGGAAATCATCAACAGGAAGACACTGGAACTCACCAAAAAAGATACCCCACATCCAAAGACAAAGGAGAAGCCACAATGAGACAGTAGGAGGGGCGCAATCACAGTAAAATCAAATCCCATAACTGCTGGGTGAGTGACTCACTGACTGGAGAACACTTATACCACAGAAGTCCTCCCACTGGAGTGAAGGTTCTGAGCCCTACGTAAAGCTTCCCAACCTGGGGGTCTGGCAGTGGGAGGAGGAATTCCTAGGGAATCAGACTTTGAAGGTTAGTGAGATTTGATTGCAGGACTTCAACAGGACTGGGGAAAACAGAAACTCCACTCTTGGAGGGCACACACAAAGTAGTGTGCACATCAGGACCCAGGGGAAGGAGCAGTGACCACAGGGAAGAGTGAACCAGACCTACCTGCTAGTGTTGGAGGGTCTCCTGCAGAGGTGGGAGGTGGTTGTGGCTCACCTTGGGGACAAGGACACTGGCAGCAGAAGTTCTAGGAAGTACCCCTTGGTGTGAGCCCTCCCAGAGTCTGCCATTAGCCCCACCAAAGAGCCCAGGTAAGCTCCAGTGTTGGGTTGCTTCAGGCCAAACAAACAATAGGGAGGGAACCTAGCCCCACACATCAGCAGTCAAGAGGATTAAAGTTTTACTAAGCTCTGCCCATCAGAGCAACAGTCAGCTCTACTCAGCACCAGTCCTTCCCATCAGGAAACTTGCAAAAGCCTCTTAGATAGCCTCATCCAACAGAGGGAAGAGAGCAGAAGCAAGAAGAACTACAATCCTGCAGCCTGTGAAACAGAAAAACACATTCACAGAAAGAGAGACAAACTGAAAAGGCAGAGGGCTATGCACCAGATGAAGGAACAAAATAAAACCCCAGAAAAACGACTAAATGAAATGGAGATAGGTAACCTTCCAGAATTCAGAGTAATGATAATGCAGACGACACAGGACCTTGGAAAAAGAATGGAGGCAAAGATCAAGAAGATGCAAGAAATGTTTAACAAAGACCTAGAAGAATTAAAGAACAAACAAACAGAGATGAACAATACAATAACTGAAATGAAAACTACACCAGTAGGAATCAATAGCAGCATAAAAGAGGCAGAAGAACAGATAAGTGACCTGGAAGACAGAATGGTGGAATTCACTGCTGTGGAAAAGAATAAAGAAAAAAAGAATGAAAAGAAATGAAGACAGCCTAAGAGACCTCTGGGACAAAATTAAATGCAACAACATTCACATTATAGGGGTCCCAGAAGGAGAAGAGAGAGAGAAAGGACCTGAGAAAATATTTGAAAAGATTATAGTTGAAAACTTCCTTAACATGGGAAAGGAAATATCCACCCAAGTGCAGGAAGCACAGTGAGTCCCATACAGAATAAACCAAGGAGAAACACGCCGAGACACATAGTAATCAAATTGGCAAAAATTAAAGTCAAAGAAAAATTATTGAAAGCAGCAAGGGAAAAATGACAACATACAAGGGAACTCCCATAAGGTTAACAGCTGATTTCTCAGCAGAAACTCTACGAGCCAGAAGGGAGTGGCATGATATACTTAAAGTGATGAAAGGGAAGAACCTACAACCAAGATTACTCTACCCGGGAAAGATCTCATTCAGATTCGATGGAGGAATCAAAAGCTTTAGAGACAAGCAAAAGCTAAGAGAATTCAGCACTACCAAACCAGCTCTACAACAAATGCTAAAGGAACTTCTCTAAGTGGGAAACAAAAGAGAAGAAAAGGACCTACAAAAACAAACCCAAAACAATTAAGAAAATTGTCATAGGAGCATACATATCGATAATTACCTTAAACGTGAATGGATTAAATGCTCCAACCAAAAGACACAGGCTTGCTGAATGGAAACAAAAACAAGACCCATATATATGCTGTCTACAAGAGACCCACATCAGACCTGGGGACACATACAGACTGAAAGTGAGGGGACGGAAAAAGATATTCCGTGCAAATGGAAGTCAAAAGAAAGCTGGAGTAGCAATACTCATATCAGATCAAACAGAGTTTAAAATAAAGAATGTTACAAGAAACAAGGAAGGACACTACATAATGTTCAAGGGATCAATCCAAGGAGTAGCTATAACAATTATAAATATATAAACATGTAAATATATATATATATATATATATATATATATGCACCCAACATAGGAGCACCTCAATACATAAGGCAATGGCTAACAGCTATAAAAGAGGAAATCGACATTAACACAATAATAGTGGGGGACTTTAACACTTCATTTATACCAATGGACAAATCATCCAAAATGAAAATGAAAATAAATAAGGAAACAGAAGCTTTAAATGACATGATAGACCTGATAGATTTAATTGATATTTATAGGACATTCCAACCAAAAAGAGCAGATAACATTTTCTTCTCAAGTGTCCACAGAAGATTCTCCAGGATAGATCACATTTTGGGTAACAAATCAAGCCTCAGTAAATTTAAGAAAATTGAAATCATATCAAGCATCTTTTCTGACCACAACGCTGTGAGATTAGAAATTAATAACAAGGAAAAAAACGTAAAAAACACAAACACATGGAGGCTAAACAATATGTTACTAAATAACCAAGAGATCAATGAAGAAATCAAAGAGGAAATAAAAAGAATACCTAGAGGCAAATGCCAATGAAAACACGGTGACCCAAAACCTATGCGATGCAGCAAAAGCAGTTCTAAGAGGGGAGTTTAAAGCTATATAAGCCTAGTTCAGGAAACAAGAAAAATCTCAAATAAATAGTCTAACCTTACACCTAAAGGAACTAAAAAAAGAAGAACAAACAAAACCCAAAGTTAGCACAAGGAAAGAAATCATAAAGATCAGAGCAGAAATAAATGAAATGGAAAAAAAGAAAACAATAGCAAAGATCAATAAGCTAAAAGCTGGTTCTGTAAGAAGATAAACAAAATTGATAAACCAATAGCCAGACCTATCAAGAAAAAGAGGGAGAGGACTCAAATCAATAAAATTAGAAATGAAAAAGGAGAAGTTACAACACACACCGCAGAAATACAAAGCACCCTAAGAGACTACTACAAGCAACTCTATGCCAATAAAATGGCCAACCTGGAAGAAATGGACAAATTCTTAGAAAGGTATAACCTTCCAAGACCGAACGAGGAAGAAAAACAAAATATGAACAGACCAATCACAAGTAATGAAATTGAAAGTGTGTTTAAAAATCTTCCAACAAACAAAAGTCCAGGACCAGATGACTTCACAGGTGAATTCTATCAAACATTTAGAGGAGAGCTAACACCCATCCTTCTCAAACTCTTCCAAAAAATTGCGGAATACTCCCAAACACATTCTATGAGGCCACCATCACCCTGATACCAAAGCCAGACAAAGATACTACAAAAAAGAAAATTACAGACCATGATCACTGATGAATATATGTGCAAAAATCCTCAACAAAATACTAGCAAACAGAATCCAACAACACATTAAAAGGATTATACAGCATGGTCAAGTGGGATTTATCCCAGGGATGCAAGGATTGTTCAATATACGCAAATCAATCAATGTGATACACCATATTAACAAATTGAAGAACAAAAACCATATGATCATCTCAATAGATGCAGAAAAAGCTTTTGACAATATTCAACACTGGTTTATAATAGAAACTCTCCAGAAAGTGGGCAAAGAGGGAACCTAACTCAACATAATAAAGGTCATATATGACAAACCCACAGCAAACATCATTCTCAGTGGTGAAAAACTAAAAACATTTCCTCTAAATCAGGGAAAAGACAAGGATGCCCACTCTCACCACTATTATTCAACATAGTTTTGGAAGTCCTAGCCACAGCAATCAGAGAAGAAATAGAAATAAAAGGAATACAAATTGTAAAAGAAGAAGTAAAACTGTCACTGTTTGCAGATGATGTGATACTATACATAGAGAATCCTAAAGATGCCACCAGAAAACTACTAGAGCTAATCAATGAATTTGGTCAAGTTTCAGGATACAAAAATAATGCACAGAAATCTCTTGCATTCCTATACACTAATGATGAAAAATCTGAAAGAGAAATTAAGGAAGCACTCCCATTTACCACTGTAACAAAAAGAATAAACTGCTTAGGAATAAATCTACCTAGGGAGACAAAAGACCTGTATGCAGTAAACTATGACATTGATGAAAGAAATTAAAGATGATACGAATAGATGGAGAGATATACCATGTTCTTGGATTGGAAGAAACAATATTGTGAAAATGACTATACTACCCAAAGCAATCTACAGATTCAACACAATCCCTATCAAGTTACCAATGGCATTTTTTACGGAACTAGAACAAAGAATCTTAAATTTTGTGTGGAGACACCAAAGACCCCAAACAGCCAGAGCAGTCTTGAGGGAAAAAAACTGAGCTGGAGGAATCAGACTGCCTGACTTCAGACTATACTACAAAGCTACAGTAATCAAGACAATATGATACTGGCACAAAAACAGAAATGTAGATCAATGGAACAAGATAGAAAGCCCAGAGATAAACCCACACACCAATGTCAACTAATCTATGACAAAGGACGTAAGGTTATACAATGGAGAAAAGACTGTCTCTTCATTAAGTGGTGCTGGGAAAACTGGACAGCTACATATAAAAGAATGAAATTAGAACACTCCCTAACACCATACAAAAAAATAAACTCAAAATGGATTCGAGACCTAAATATAAGACTGGACACTATAAAACTCTTAGAGGAAAACATAGGAAGAACACTCTTTGACATAAATCACAGCAAGATCTTTTTTGATCCACCTCCTACAGTAATGGAAATAAAAAGAAAAATAAACAAATAGAACCTAATGAACCTCCAAAGCTTTTGCACAGCAAGGGAAACCTTAAACAAGATGAAAAGACAACCCTCAGAATGGGAGAAAATATTTGCAAATGAATCAACATACAAAGGATTAATCTCCAATATATATAAGCAGCTCATGCAGCTCAATATTAAAAAAACAAACAACCCAATCCAAAAATGGGCAGAAGACCTAAATAGACACTTCTCCAAAGAAGACATATGGATGGCCAAGAAACACATGAAAAGCTGCTCAACATCACTAATTATTAGAGAAATGCAAATCAAAACTACAATGAGGTATCACCTCACACCTGTTAGAATGGGCATCATCAGAAAATCTACAAACAACAAATGCTGGAGAGGGTGTGGAGAAAAGGGAACCCTCTTGCACTGTTGGTGGGAATGTAAATTGAAACAGCCACTGTGGAGAACAGTACGGAGGTTCCTTAAAAAACGAAAATAGAATTACCATATGATCCAGCAGTCCCACCACTGGGCATATATCCAGAGCAAACCATAATTCAAAAAGACACATGCACCCCAATGTTCATTGCAACACTATTTACAATAGCCAGGTCATGGAAACAACCTAAATGCCCATCAACAGATGAATGGATAAAGAAGATGTGGTACATATATACAATGGAATATTACTCAGCCATAAAAAGGGACATAATTGGGCCATTCATAGAGACGTGGATGTATCTAGAGACTGTCATACAGAGTGAAGTAAGTCAGAAAGAGAAAAACAAATATCATATATTAACGCATGTATGTGGAACATAGAAAAATGTTACAGATGAACCGGTTTGCAGGACAGAAATTGAGAAACTGATGTAGAGAATAAATGTATCGACACCACGGGTGGAAAGCGGTGAGGGGTTGGGGTTGGTGGTGTGATGAATTGGGCTATTAGGATTGACATGTATACACTGATGTGTATAAAACTGATGACTAATAAGAACCTGCTCTATAAAAAAAATAAGTTAAATTAAATAATTTAAACAGATTAATAACAATTTATCTTATATTAACTATCTACTCAGTTAAAATTTTTTTTAATGTATAGGAAAAATACTAAAGGAAGAAAATATCCCAACGCTATGTAAAGGGTCCAAAATTAAAATTATTTTGTACATAATATTAAAAAAAGAACAAAATAGAAAAAGAAGTCTGACTAGTCATGGTAAATAAAGATCAGTTAAAGTGTGTGCAATGTAAAATTTTGCAAGAATTGTTTCCCATAGTGTATGTGATTACAAATGCCCCCAGAGAAGATCTCAAAGAGTGTTTCAGTCCTAAAAGTTCATTCAGATATCAAAAGAAAGCAGGGTACTTGGACGGAAAAATACTATTCTCTTTTTCTTCTTGGTTTTCCAAGGTAATGAAAGAGGAAAACATGCACCTCTGTGGTTTATCATCAGGATGTTTAAGAAGACCTCTTTGGGATATACTGAAAAGCACAAGCTCTTTGGAACCAGAGTCTTTTACTACCTATTTGATATTTGATATGTGAAGACTTGAGTCCTTAAATTAGCATTAGTTTCCTCTTTATCAAATGTTGTTGAAGGGGTTGGAGTGTTATATGAGTTAATAAATGTAATATTTTGAAGCAAATCATTTTACATTTTAAAATTGTTCTATATAATATATCTTGAACATATGTACATACTAAGTGTCTAGTGAGTATCCTCCTCCTAAAGGATGCTCAGATCACAGCACAGGACATTCTGCAAGGTCATTTTTCTCTAATTCACTTCATGTCAAACAATTAAAGCAAAATGGAATACAGCTCAACGATGAAGTTATCACGTATAACAAATTATGATTACTGATCCCTCTACCCCCTGCCTCTACTTACTCGAACAAATAGGTGTTTTACCTCAAGAAACAGTGAATTTATTTTCCAATAATTGACTAATACGCAACACTCACCAGAGAAGGAGCTAGTCAATCTATATTTTCTTAATTTACCTTTGTTCTATGACTGGGCTAGTATGAGCAATTTTCTAATATTTTAGCTTAAATTGAATATCAAACTGAATAACCACTTATAATTGAATTTTAACTATAGCAAAATTACAATGTAAATCCAAGTCATGAACTATAATAAGATATCACCAACTCAAAAATGTATGAATTATTCATATTTAGGTAAATTGAGGTAATCAGACATTGATGGTTTAATCTTATTTTGCTTCTCCTTCTCCTCCTTCTCTCCTCCTCCCCTTCCTCCTCCTTCTCCTTCTTCTTTTCCAGAAGAAATAACTGTACCTAGTTCACTTATGCTGAGTCTTTGACTGTGTCACTGCACCACACACTGTCTTTGTCTCTGTAATTCATAATATGAAAGTTTATTTATAGTACAAAAATAATGTGCCCATTTTACCTTTAATTAAGATTACTCATCAGTTCACACCCACTAAGAATTCTACTGTGCTTTTAATTCATCAATACTTATTTTAATGTACCCAGTTTAATCACAGTAATGCCAGGCATTATTCCATCATAACCATAGCTGCACTGAAATAATTTAATCTTTCAAAACAGAGAATTCTGAACATTTAAAATTGAGGGGAACCTTTACGTGCATGTGCTTAACAAGACACATGTATAAAAATGTTTATTCCCTATTGAGTATTAAATCCCAGTTTTTGCTATTATGTAATATGATGAGAGTGTTAGAAAATATGTTTCCCTTCACTGTGAAAGTAAGTTTGTTTCTGTTTCAGTAGTCTATCAATTTGGACATAATATTCAGCTAATGGATTTTGACACTCCAAAATACAGAAAAAAATTTACTATTAAAAACTTTCCTCATCCTAACTTCCCTCTTCCTTCCAATGTGAAGAAATAATTTGTAAATGCATTTGGCTTCAAGTATTAGTTCAGGAACAAGTAAGAATGAGCGTGGGACCTCTCAACTTTTTCAGAAGATCATTTCTTACATGGACATCTTCTGAATGTGTACTTACCAAGTAAAATGCTTTATGGTTTGGATCTGTGGCAATATTTGGAAAAAGACAATTAGAAAGTGCTGCCTGATTGTTTACAACCCAATTCAGTTCATAACTGAGCTTCATTAATATCCTATGATGGTGGCTTCAAGTTCTGCTGCTTGTGAATTGGGGGGGGGGGGAATTACAATGAGCTTTCAGCCTAAATACAATAGTAGCTCAGAGCTCCTCCTCCATCACAAGAAAAGGTTAGCATCTCACCCTGTTAAGTCTAACACTATTTTATACACTGTAAGTTCTTCTGTCAGGATGTTTAGTATATAATATTCAAGGAATTTGTTTTATGTAAAAGAAATTTTATGAAAGTTTTCTGTACCTTCAAGTACATTGAAATCAAAATTTGGAGAGCATATATGTATATGTGTGTGTGTTTGCAGTTGCGGATGGATAGTTGGGTGGGTCACACACTTCCAGACAAATAAAAACACATATTATGTATATTGATAAATATTAACATAAATTTAAAACAATAATATATACAGCCAGGAGTTTATAACAGAGAAGGAATTTGGAGAAAGAAACAAAGGGTAGGTGAGGCTTGAAATGATCCTTGAGGATTGTGCAGAAGTTACATGGGTAATGAGGAGTGTAGAGGGCAGAGTTCTAAAGAGGTTTTTTCAAGATTCTCACCCTCTGTTCAATCTAATATTCAGCAAGGTACTGCTATGGAAGAATTTTGCAGATGTCCCTCAAATGACCTCACACTACTGCAGATTTTCTGAGTGGTCCTGATCTAATCAAATGAACCCCTTACAAGCAGAGTTTTCTTTTTCTGAGGGCAGAAGTCAGAGAGAGCTATACTCCCCTGTGGCTTGAGGAAGAAAGCAAATAGCTATGAACTTCCTAGGAGCAGCCACTAGAAGCTCTGTGCAACACCCCCATCAAAAGTCAGCAAAAAAAAAAAAAAGTTCATACATCTGCAAGGCAATTCAATCTTCTGATAACTGTTGAGATTGGAAGAATATCCAGACCCTCAGGTGCTGATTTCAACATTGACAACACCTTGATTCAGTCTGTGGGATCTAAAAAGAGGATCCTGCTAACTGTGCCCAGACTCATGACCCATAGGAAATAGATAATTGATGTGTTGTTTTAAGTTGCTGAGTTTGTGGTAATTTGCTACTACATCAGTAGAAAGCTAGTACAAAGAGGATATATGGGAATAGCATAGAGATGAATGTACCTTATTATAAATACTGGCTGGCCTGGAGTAAAGGGCTTTAGTGGTAAGAGGGGTGGTTAATTTTAGAGTGAGATAGCAGGTAACAATGTCAGGCTGATATTTAGACTCTATTAATTAGAGAATCAATAGAGTAGGGGGTGTCAAGATGAAAATGATCTATTTTCTATCAAGTACAGTACGGCTTGAGGGTACAAGAGAGTGCAGAACAGGAGGGCTCTGTGAGGCAAGCAGGAAGAAGAGGGGAGAGGAAGAGAGCAGATAAGTAAGAGGAGACCTGATATTAGAACAAGACACTCCAATATGTGTGGGAAACAGAAGACCCAACAACTTATTAGGGAAATAAAGTTTGAAATGTAGAGCTATGGGAATAAAGAACGAACTAATCTGAAACATAGTATAGAGAAGATTAATAGAGTCTTTGAAAATATTCAGCCACATTCTGTGACTGAGGGGATAAAATCTATTGACAAGAAAAGACTCCAACATTGGAAAGTGAGGAGAGAGAAAATGTCAGACAAATGATTACCAAATTATTACCAAAAGACCTACTTTAGAAGATAAAGTGGTGGCTTTTAAACAATCTGGTAAGCTTTTCAACCCCTGGTTACTATGCACTATGATTTATGAGGGTATGTTCATGTATGGGTGAGTAGAGGTGAGAAATATTGGTTAAAATTTAGAGTTTAATATCAATTGCTATTTTCCTTCTAGTCCCTTGAAAATGTATCAGATTCTTGAATTGTCAAGGGAGAGGTGAAGACCATTAATGTGTCCCTTTGAAGTGGCTAAGGATCGATTATCCAATTAGGAATCACTTTATACACTTGAGAGAGAACCATATAAAATGCCATGGAATAATCAAGACAATTCACTGAATCCATGGTAATAACAACTTTCAAATATCAGAGCAGCTGAAAAGAGAGGTTTACTAAATTTAAAGAAAAGCCAATTAAAGAAGTTCACAATTAAAACAATTTCTTATTTGAAGTTACGTGAGGACCATAGTTTCTCATAAGCTTCCTTATAAGCCAATGTAGAAAGGAAAGAAAATAGACTCAAAATTAGTGGGTGCTCATGGGCACTGTATTTCTCACCCTCACATGACTCTAATTCTTAACTCCAAAGTGAGACATATTATTTTTCTCATTTTTTTACCAAATAAAACTGAAATTCAGAGAACTTAACTAACAAGCCTGTAAATCCTACAGTGCTAGGAACTGTGGATTCTAAGATTATAATCTTCCATTTTATTTTAAATCTGGATCTACAGCCCATCATTCAGGGCGTAAGCTCTTTCCACCAGGACACTGTGAACTGGAGTTTTAACAATTACAAAATGTGTAGTTTAAAGAAAGGAAACGTTCTCCTCAGCTGGCCAAAAGTTTTAGGAAACACAAGTAGGTCAAAGAGAAGATAAACTTCAACAATTAAAATTGAGTAGCATTTCAGATGTATGGCACTATTATTGATACATATGTCATATAGAAGGAAGCATAATTGGAAATGCACTCATACACACACACACACACACACACACACACACACACAGACTTTCAAGCTACAGATACCCAGGTTAATATATTATCTTCACCATTTACTAGCTGTATGACCTTGGGTATGATATTTAACCTCTCAGGGTCCAGATTCATAATATAACAAAATAGGGATATACATTTTGAGAATTTAATAACTTAAATTCGTAACTGACATCACATAGAAGACCCACAATAAATGCTATTTTATATCCTTGTACACTATTTTATGGAAGCAAGAGATCAGTTGAAATAAGTTATTTTCTAATCTAAAGTCTAAATACATAGAGCTATTCAACCATTATCACAGCCCATGTTTAGAATATCTCTGTCATTCCCAGAAGATCCCGTGTGTCCATTTGCAGACAGTCTGTACTCCCACACCAGCTCCGGGCAACCACAATCTGGAGAGAATTGCTACCTTAACAGTATTCAATATTCAAATCTGTAAACATAGCGTATCTCTTTACCTATTTAGATCTTTAATTTTTTTCAGCAATGTTTTATAGATTTCAGCATGTCTTGTATTTTTGTCATTTTTATTGTAAAGTATTTCGTTCTTTTTGGTACAATTGTGAATGCTATATTTTCTCTTAATTTAATTTTTGGTATGTTTGTGGTTATATAGAAACTTACTGATATTTTATCCGATGACCTTGCTGAACTACTTTATTAGAGCTAGGTGTATATATGAGTGTGTGTATGCACGTTTATGTGTGTATTCCTGCGTATTCCTTAGGATTTTCTACATAAAGAACCATGCTTTCAAAGATTAAAGACAATTTTGCTTCTTCCTTCCCAATATGGATGAGTTTTTTCTTTCCCTCATTGCAATGTCAAAACAGTATTGAATCGTAATGGCAAAGAGCAGACCTCTCTGCTTTGCCCTGATTTTAGAGGAGAGTCACTCAGCCTTTTACTATATGTTTACCATTTTGCTATTTATTTTCTGTCTCATGATTCTTTGTTTCTCCTTTCCTCTTTTCTTTTTGTATATGTTTGTTAAATAGATAATTTTCCACGTACCCTTCAGGTGTATTTATTTTATTTATTTTTGTGATTGTTCTCAAGATTAAAATATGCCTCTTATTATGCCACAGCCATCAGGAGATGTGAGAGATCATGGGGACACATAGTGAGTATTAACTGTGTTAATGTCACAAAAATATGTTCATTCATTCATCAAGCTGCTGCCATTAAATCTCACCCATTCATCTCATTTTGATAAGTGGAATAAACTAGTTTTCCTATGAGTACACCTCTGTAGGGGCATGAAATTAAAATTAAAAGATGAGCAATTTCATGGTAGCTTGGTGTTTGATGTAAATTCACTCTTGTCCTCTCCCTTGTTCTCACTAGAAAACTATCCATCCCTCCCAAAAATATATTACCAAAAGGAGCAATTGACTTCAAATATATCCAGAGCTTGGCATGCCCCCAGAGCTGAAGCAGATCCCTTGAGAACTCTGAAGACCCTGAGTCCACCTTGGCACTGGCATCAGCTAACCTTTCATTGCCTCATGAAGAATAAATGGCCTAAATATATTTTAAGAACTTTCTAAATACCAGGCACTGAAAGGGTATCTATAAATATGTTATTACCCCTTTGAGGTCGATAAAATTGTTGTTATTCTACTATTGATATAAATTAACAACCCCCCATAGAGTATTTACCATAATTCCAGCACAGAACTAAGAACTTTTGTTACCTCATTCAAGACGCACAATTACCTTAGTTATTAACTAAGTATGGTCCCACTCTGGCCCTATTCCTACCATACTCCTTTTGCTCCTGGGAAAAGGAGTGCATGGATTCAAAAAAAACATTCCTACCAAAACCCTGAAAACTTCCTTCAATCCTGGATGTTAAAAAATGAGAAAACAGTCCCGAAATGGAGTCACTTATGCTAAGCCCCACGTCACTAAATTGAGACTTTATTACAGTTTCAGATCTTCTGGAAATGGAATTTTAAACCAGTCAATCAGGAATCACATGATCAGCACTAGTTAGGTCATCTGTCTGATAGACACCTGCCATCCCCTAAAGGAAAGTAACTTTGCAATAACCAAGCTGCTTTTTTTCCAGTGTAACTTCCTTATCCCCACTCTCTTCTACTGAAAAAGTCTCACTTTGTACAGCTCTTTGGAGCTCCTTTCTATCTGTTAGTTTGAATGCTATCCAATTCAAATTGATTTTTGTTCTAATAAACTCAAAATATTTAATATGCCTCTGTTTATCTTTTAACATGGATAATGCTCTGGTTACCTAAGATTATGGAATTTCTTGTCCTCCTTCTAAACAAACCTTCAGAGACTGCAAGTGCATAGTTTGGAGGCCTATTTCCTACAGGCAGATTATAACCTTGGTGGAAGCACTCTTAGGCCATGGGGTGGTCAAGGGACAGATGTTTGGGGGGTTATATATGGAACTTGGATGAGCTAAGGCTTGCACACCTGTGTGTCTGAGGTCTCTTATGGTAAGCGAGTGAGCTGGCAGTGGGAACAGAAGAAAGCATGAACTATGGGTTGGAGACTGCAGACCAGGCACCAGATTCCCATGTTCAAAACTTTGAGGAATCCAAGAATTTGAAATTTAAGATTGGACTTAACACGACAATGTCAAGGTAAGAGTAAGGAACACATATTTAACAGTATGTTCACTTGCCTTATATCTTTTAAACATTTAGACATATGGTATGATGGACTTCATATATATTCTTGATCTTGGACATGGAGTTGTCTGGGATAGGATGGGATGGAATATTAATAACACCTCTGTACAAGTGAAAAAACCTGAGACTCAGAGAAGTTATATAATCTGGCTAAGATCACAAGGTCAGAAAGAGAACTTGGCTGTCTGTTTCCAAAGGCCATGTAAAAACCACTATACCATCCTTTCTCATATATTGTAACATCACACTGCTAACATTTGGATAAACTTAAGTTCAGGTTCATTGATCTTAAAACCAGCAATCTTTTAGTGACATCATCCTACCATGGGAGCCAAAAGAATATAAAATACAAGCTTAAGGAAAGCAAAAACACTATCTTTCTGTTTATTCTGTTTTCTTAACACCTACCGGTAAGTACCTACAGGCGTATAGTAGGCACTCAATAAACATTATTTGAGAAATGAATAAATTGAATAACATTGGCATTTACAGCCACAGTGGCATGACCTCACATATAATGTATGACTGTAATCCACCACCAATCTAATGTCTTGAGAATAGAGGAGAAATACAATGATGGGAAAAATCTCTAATGAACCATCCAGTCTAGGTGTGAGCAAAGGACTTGCCTCTCCACAGTCATTATTCCACTGCTTTCCACAAGGTGATTTATTTTTAAAAGAAAAAGAAAAAAAAAAGAAGAAGAAAAAGGGAAGAAAGAAATGTAAAATAATGTGGCCTGTTTCAATATAGGCTTTCATCTGGGAAAGGAGAAGGATTGTATTTTTCTCAGGTCTGTAAAAGTAACCTCTAAAACCGAAACAAAAACCAAAAACAAAATCTATCCATCAACAGATCACCCTTCAATTCAATAGCACGTTCTTATGACAGACATCCCCGGGTGATTCAGCAAAAGGCAAAATTAGCAACTCAATTGATTATGAATTATTCAGGTAAATGGGTCGTAAACTGAAATTTAAGAGTTGAAAAGGAGCCAGTGCTACACATTGCCAAAGGGATGTGACCTGCTGTGGGAGGTGCTTTGCAGAGCAGGCTCTCACTCTGGAAGACAAGCACCTGGAGACAAGACCCATGAACCACGTCAGGAAAATAAATTTGAATCCTGGAAAAGATCAGCATGTCTACAGATAAAAACCTCTGTGCACACAGGGGACAAGCCTTTGGAAGGGTCAGACTGAGGGCTGGCTCTATGGTTGGTGCACCCAAAATGGCTATTGATAAATGACACCCAAGCTTGGCTCCTTCCAGCACTGGTGGGGCTGATTGAATACAGAGAGTTACATTGGTTGTGAAATGAGACGTCACCAGCAGCACAGAATTAATAATCCTTTGTTTTGTTGCAGAAGGATTGTATTATCTTTAGTATGGGCTTAAAAATCTCCTCTAGGATTTCTGTTGTGTAAGTGTCTCTGGCTAACAGGAACTTGGTTAAATTGTTTATAAGAACCGAGGACAGAGGTTGTAAATTGCAGACTTCCCAATTCCCAGAGCTACTCAAGAATCTGTGCAGTTGAGGGACATTAATATGTCATACAACCCTACTGCAGTCTTGAAAAATAATAATAATAAAAGAAACCCTTTCTTCCTCTCCACCACATTTTCTGCTCTATTCTTTTACTTCAAAAATATTTTCACCCGTAGTTTCTTTATGACCTTGGGGGCTTTACCTCTCTAGACAGGACAATCTTTTATCACTCTCAGCTTTAGTTCTAACCTTTGATGACTTTTGGGCTTTTCTGGGACAGTAAATACTTCTGAATGACTGAGGAGTGTTCATATTCCTGCTTCTCTTCTGATAAACAGTCTTAGCTCTCTTGACAGGCACCTAAGTATGCTAATGGGACAATGGAGAAAACAGGTAAACCGGTGACAAGCAGTCCCTGACTGTTCACTTGGTTTTGAAGAGTGTTATTGAAAGTCTAAAGAAAGGCCAATGTCTGGGGGAGCATGAAAATTCAAAGCAGCAGGAGGCATTCTTAAGATTAAATCTTCCCTGCCATTGCCAGGCGCTGGACGTCTAGACTAAACAATTACACAGGACTTGAACATGGGACTTAAACTTCAGAGAACCAGATGCTCCATACTGATGGTATTTACCAAAGTAACTGCTCGCTTCTAAATATCTTAGGGGAGCCAACAGTTAATTAAAATACACAAGCTGCCCAGTGACTGTGTCAAGAAATACAGAATATTGAATAACTCAGGAAAAGGACATCTGAAGGTCATCAGCAGACTATTCACCAGTTTCGAACATCCTCTCCAGGCTTTTCGTGTTGACATAATCTCTTACTTATTCAACATTCATTCAACAAATATTTATTAAATGCCAGCTGCATGCCAGCTAGGCACTTTGGAATGGGAGAAGACAGAATCCAGTTCCTGACATCAGACACATAACAGTCTAAAGGGGAAAAGAAATAGTTCAGCAAAGAACACTGAGACAATATGTCCAGAGCTGAAAAGAGGTGAGAGAAGACAAATGGGTAAGCCCCAAAGAAAGAAGTTCATGCCTTTGCCCAGAATACCTAGTTGTGTTAGAGCTAAATCTTGAGTGATGAATAGGACAGAAGAGACAAGGTCATTTTAGACAGAAAGAATAACTTGGGCAAAGGCAGAGGGTAGTATACTTGGAAAAGAGCTTCATGGATTACAGAATTCAAAGCAGGAAACAACAGACTAGAAAAGTAAACTGGAGCCATATTTTTAAAGGCACTTACATTTCAAAACAAGAAATTTAATTCTTATCCTACTGATAAAGGGGAACCAACAATATTATAAAACTAGGAGCAAATTTCTATTGTAGAAAATACATTCAGCAG
>NW_006793902.1:2947496-2991813 GCF_000442215.2 Lipotes vexillifer
TGTAGAAAATACATTCAGCAGGATAGAATTGGCTCTGCTGCCTCTGTGCTTTGCCCATGATAGCTTTGCTGTCAGGACCATGAAGTTTCCAAGATCACCAAGAAGAAGAGAAGGCAGTAGGATAAGGTAGAATGTGTTTTAAAGACAGCCTAATTCACTTCTGGTCACGTTCCACTGACCAGACTGATTGTTTTGGTCCCATTCTACCTACCTCCGTGCCCAGAAAGAATAGTGGGAGGACACATAGCATTGTCTCTGCTACAAGATGTGAAGGATGGGCTAGGGGTGAGTAAAATGAGAAAAATTGCTTAAGAGCATTGCAGTAATCCTTCCAAGAGATATTAAACACTCACTATAAGGCAGTAGAAAAGGAGAGATGGATGGGTTTGAGTGATATTTAAGAAAGAAAACTGATAACATTTAGTAATGAATTAGAAGCCAGTGGTAAAGGGTAAGGAAATATTCACGATAACTTTCTAGCTTTGGAAAAGCAGGTGGAGGGTGTTAACATTAACCAAGATGAAGACTAGGAAAAGAGCAGTTTGAACAGTTTTTATGGAAACACCCAGGAAATATGAATTGAATACAAGACATGCTCAGTTGAACGTGCTTAGCACAAATCTATAGCAATATATTCACTTGAGAGGTGAAAAACCAGGCTAATAACTAAAGAGAAATGTCAAGATCATTTAATTTAATAATAATAGTAATATCATAATTCTCAGGAATTACCTGTTACATTTTTTTTTTTTTTTAATAAATGCAAAAACTGAGGCTCAAGACCTAAGAAAACCAATAGTAGCAAAGCCGGGTATAACCTTATTTCTAATAATTTTCTCACACAATATCCTTTCTACTACCTGAGTGTGATTATTTATTTAACATCAGTAATTGGTTATTAATCAAAAGACATTATTATTAGATACAAAGCCAATGAATGTCACAGAGTAAATATTTTGTGGTTAGGTAATTTAATCTGACAATCTTTTTTGTTATTACTGTTAAAACAGCCAATGAATATAAAATACAAGCTTAAGAACCAAATTCTAAATGACTTTAAAATATGGAAGATTTCAAGCTACACTCTCATTAGCTGATGTTTAAACTAGAATTGTAGTAGAATATTATATAAAGTTGTGAAATATTTGAGTCTACGTGAAGTCAGGTAAGCCTAGAAAATATAGGAAACTTTATCTACATATATTTCACCAGATTTATTGATACTGTGAGTCATATAAGTTTTGATTGGAATTTTAATGCAAAAATTTTAAGATTAAGAAAGACAGACACCATTGATGAGCTACAGATATTAGCTGTAGGATATGCCAATTCCATTCAACAAGTTCACTTCTAATTTTAATTATCTTTTGATGTCCAAACTAAATTTAATAGCCAAGGGATTTTAATTATACATATTTAGTGAGATACAATAACAGTGTGCATTTGTTGATGACTCATATTTATCAGATTGTCACCTGTATCAGAGGAAATAAGGAACAGATCTCATAAATAAAACTGTACAATGTTAATTCCAGAGACAAAAGTATAACTTGTACTTTAGGATAAGTGCACAGGAAGAGAGCAGTATAATTGCTTGGATAACTTTATTAATAACTCAATACTCAAATGATCAGAGCAACTTTGTTATTGCTATGTTCTATGCCAAAATGCATCTGCTCATATATTTGCCAATTTCATTTTGCCCAGCAGTTCACTGGGTTCGATCTCTGACTTGTTTCATTTTATTGGAACCTTTGGGACATTGCCAACATCACAAAAATAACTAATTACAGAAGTCAAGCTAGATATTAACCCCTTATAGGACTTAGAGTTTGCAAATATTTCTCCCATTCCATAGGTTGTCTTTTTATTTTGCTGGTTATTTCCTTTACACTGCAGAAATTTTTAGATTGATTGTAGTCCCACTTATTTATTTTGGCTTTTGTTGCTTGTGCTTTGTTGTCAAATCCAAAAAAAACAAGCAAAAAATATCATTGCAAAGACCAATGGCCAAGATATTTTCCCCTTTGTTTCTTTTAGGAGTTGTACAGCTTCAGGTTATATGTTTAATCCATTTCAAATTGGTTTTTGTGTACAGTGTAAGATAAAGGCCACTTTTATTCTTTTGCATGTGGATACCCAGTTTTACCAACACTACTTACTGAAAAAACGATTCTATCCTCACTGTGTGTTCTTGGCACCTTCACTGAAGATGAATTGACCACATATGCTTGTGTTTAATTCTGGGCTCTTTATTCTGTTCCATGGGGTTTGTATCTGTTTTTATGCCAGTGCCATACTGTTTTCATTACTATAGCTTTCTAAGAAACTCATGTAACTCAATAGCAACAAATGCTATTATAATTATAACCCAATTAAATAATTATAACCCAATTAAAAATGGGGTAAGGTCCTGAAGAATTATTTTCCCAAAAAAGACATATAAATGTTCAACAAGTATACAAAAAGATGCACAACATCTCTAATCATCAGAGAAATGCAAATCAAAACCACAATGAGTTATCACTACATACCTGCTAGTAATAGGCAATAATCAAAAAGCCAAAAGATAGTCAAGTGTTGACAAGGATGTGGAGAAAAGATAACTCTTGTACACTAGATGGTCCGGCCATTCTAAAAAACAGTATGGAAGTTCTGCAAAAAATTAAAAATAGAATTACCATATGACCCAGCAATCTCACTTCTAGGTATATAACCAAGGGAAAAAATCACTATCATAAGGACTCCCTCTTGCAAGAGCACCGGAATCACAACTAACTGTTGAACAATCATTAGCAGAAAGACACTGGAACTCACCAAAAAAGATACCCCACATCTAAAGACAAAGGAGAGGCTGCAAAGAGATAGTAGGAGGGGTGCAATCATGATAAAATCAAATCCGATAACTGCTGAGTGGGTGACTCACAAACTGGAGAACAATTATACCACAGAAGTCCTCCCACTGGAGTGAAGCTTCTGAGACCCATGTCAGACTTCCCAACCTGGGGGTCTGGCAATGGAAGGAGGAATTCCCAGAGAATCAGACTTTGAAGGCTAGCAGGATTTGATTGCAGGACTTCAACAGGACTGGGGGAAACAGAAACTCCACTCTTGGAGGGCACACACAAAGTAGTGTGTGCATCAGGACACAGGGGACGGAGCAGTGACCCCATAGGAAACTGAACCAGACCTACCTGTTAGTGTTGGAGGGTCTCCTGCAGAGGTGGGGGGTGGCTGTTGCTCACTGTGAGGACATGGACACTGACAGCAGAAGTTCTGGGAAGTACTACTTGGCGTGAGCCCCCCGAGTCCATCATTAGCCCCATCAAAGAGGCTGTAGGCTCCAGTGCTGGCTCACCTCAGACCAAACAACCAACAGGGAGGGAACTCAGCCCCATCCATCAGCAGACAAGCAGATTAAAGTTTTACTGAGCTCTGCTCACCAGAGCAACACCCAGCTCTACCCACCATCAGTCCATCTCATCAGGAAGCTTGCACAAGCCTCTTAGATAGCCTCATCCACCAGCGGGCAGACAGCAGAAGCAAGAAGAACTACGATCCTGAAGCCTGTGAAACAAAAAACCATTCACAGAAAGATAGACAAAATGAAGAGGCAGAGAGCTATATACCAGATGAAGGAACAACATAAAACCAGAGAAAAACAACTAAATGAAGTGAGATAGGCAACTTTCCAGAAAAAGAATTCAGAATAATGATAGTGAAGATGATCCATGATGTTGGAAAAAGAATGGAGGCAAAGATCGAGAGGATGAAAGAAATGTTTAACAAAGACCAAGAAGAATTAAAAAACAAACACCCAGAAGAATTAAAGAACGAAGAAACAGAGATGAGCAATACAATAACTGAAATGAAAAATACACTAGAAGGAATCAATAGCAGAATAACTGAGGCAGAAGAAAAGAAAAGAGACCTGGAAGACAGAATGGTAGAATTCACTGCGGTGGAAGAGAAAAAAGAATGAAAAGAAATGAAGTCAGCCTAAGAAATCTCTGGGGCATTAAACTCAGCAACATTTGCATTATAGGGGTCCCAGAAGGAGAAAAGAGAGAGAAAGTAACCATGAAAATATTTGAAGAGATTATAGTTGAAAACTTACTTAACATGGAAAAGAAAATAGCCACTCAAGTCCAGGAAGTGCAGAGAGTCCCAGGCAGGATAAACTCAAGGAGAACTATGCTGAGACACATAGTAATCAAATTGACAAAAATTAAAGACAAAGAAAAATTATTAAAAGCAACAAGGGAAAAATGACAACATACAAGGGAACTCCCATAAGGTTAACAGCTGATTCCTCAGCAGAAACTCTACAGGCCAGAAGGGAGTGGCATGATATATTTAAAGTGATGAAATGGAAGAAGGTACAACCAAGATGACTCTACCCAGCAAGGATCTCATTCAGATTTGATGGAGAAATGAAAAGATTCACAGACAAGCAAAAGCTAAGAGAATTCAGCACCACCAAACAAGCTCTACAACAATGCTAAAGGAACTTCTCTAAGTGGGAAACACAAGAGAAGGAAAGGACCTACAAAAACAAACCCAAAACTATTGCAAAAATAGTAGGAACATACATATCAAAATTACCTTAAATGTGAATGGATTAACTGCTCCAAACCAAAGACACAGACTCCATAAATGGATCAAAAACAAGATCCATATACATGCTGTCAACAAGAAACCCATTCCAGACGTAGGGACACATATAGACTGAAAGTGAGGGGATGGAAAAAGATATTCCATGCAAATGGCAATAAAAGAAAGCTGGAGTAGCAATACCCATATCAGAACAAAGAGACTTTAAAGTAAAGACTATTATAAGACACAAAGAAGGGCACTAAATAATGATCAAGGGATCAATCCAAGAAGAAGATATAACAATTGTAAATATTTATGCACCAAACATGGGAGCATCTCAATACATAAGGCATATGCTAACAGCCATAAAAGGGGAAATCAGCATGAACACAATAATAGTTGTAGACTTTAACACCCCACTTTCACAAGCTTTTTCATTCTAAATGAAATTTATTTTCATTCTAAATGAAAATAAATAAGGAAACACAAGCTTTAAATGATATATTAAACAAGATGGACTTATTTATAGGACATCCCATCCAAAAACAAACATCAGAATACACTTTCTTCTCAAATGTTCATGGAACACTCTACAGGTTGGATCATATGTTGGGTCACAAATCAAGCCTTGGTAAATTTTTAAAAAATTGAAATTGGTCGGAGGGGAAGATGGTGGAAGAGTAAGACACAGAGATCACCTTCCTCCCCACAGATACACCAGAAATACATCTACACGTGGAACAACTCCTACAGAACACCTACTGAATGCTGGCAGAAGACCTCAGACTTCCCAAAAGGCAAGAAACTCCCCATGTACCTGGGTAGGGCAAAAGAAAAAAAGACAAAAGAATAGGGACGGGACCTGCACCAGTGGGAGGGAGCTGTGAAGGAGGAAAGGTTTCCACACACTAGGAATCCCCTTCGTGGGCAGAGACTGCGGGAGGCAGAGGGGGGAGCTTCGGAGCCGCTGAGGAGAGCACAGCAACAGGGGTGAGGAGGGCAAAGCGGGGAGATTCCCGCACAGAGGATTGATGCCGACCGGCACTCACCAGCCTGAGAGTCTTGTCTGTTCACCCGCCGGGGCGGGCGAGGCTGCAAGCTGAGGCTCGGGCTTTGGTCAGAGCGCAGGGAGAGGACTGGAGTTGGCTGCGTGAACAGAGCCTGAAGGGGTTAGTGCACCACGGCTAGCTGGGAGGGAGTCCAGGAAAAGGTCTGGAGCTGCCGAAGAAGCAAAAGACTTTTTCTTCCCTCTTTGTTTCCTGGTGTGTGAGGAGAGGGGATTAAGAGCACTGCTTAAAGGAACTCCTGAGACGGGCGCGAGCCGCGGCTAAAAACGCAGACCACAGAGATTGGCGTGAGCCGCGGCTAAAAGCGAGGACTCCAGAGACGGGCGAGAGACGCTAAGGCTGCTGCTGCCACCACCAAGGGGCCTGTGTGCGAGCACAGGTCACTATCCACACCCCTCTTCTGGGGAGCCCGTGCAGCCCGCCACTGCCAGGTTCCCGGGATCCAGGGACAACATCCCCGGGAGAACGCACGGCGGGCCACAGGCTGGTGCAACGTCATGCCGGCCTCTGCCGCCGCAGGCTCGACCCGCACTCCGCACTCCTCCCTCCCCCCGGCCTGAGTGAGCCAGAGCGGCTCCTTTAACCCCGTCCTGTCTGAGCAAAAATCAGACGCCCTCCAGTGACCTACACACAGAGGCGGGGTCAAATCCAAAGCTGAGCCCCTGTGAGCTGTGAGAACAAAGAAGAGAAAGGGAAATCTCTCCCAGCAGCCTCAGGAGCAGCGGATTAAAGCTCCACAATCAACTTGATGTACCCTGCATCTGTGGAATACATGAATAGACAACGAATCATCCCAAATTGGGGAGGTGGACTTTGAGAGAAAGATTTATGATTTTTTTTCCTCTTTTTGTGAGTGTGTTTGTGTATGCTTCTGTGTGAGATTTTGTCTGTATAGCTTTGCTTCCACCATTTGTCCTAAGGTTCTATCTGTCGCATTTTTTTTAATAATCATTTTTTAATTTAATAACTTTACTATACTTTATTTTACTGTATCTTCTTTCTTTCTTTCGTTTTTCCTTCCTTCCCTCCTTCCTTCCTTCCTTTCTCCCTCCCTCCCTCCATCCTTTCCTTCTTTCCTTCTTTTCTTCTTTCTCTTTCTTTCTTCCTTCCTTCCTTCCCTCCTTTCTTTCTTTCTTTCTTTTTTCTTTCGTTCTTTCTTCCTACTTCTACTAATTCTTTCTCTCTACTTTTTCTCCCTTTTATTCTGAGCCGTGTGGATGAAAGGCTCTTGGTGCTGCAGCCAGGAGTCAGTGCTGTGCCTCTGAGGTGGGAGAGCCAACTTCAGGACACTGGTCAACAAGAGTCCTCCCAGCTCCACATAATATCAAACGGTGAAAATCTCCCAATGATCTCCATCTCAACACCAGCACCCAGCTTCACTCAATGACCAGCAAGCTACAATGCTGGACAACCTACGCCAAACAACTAGCAAAACAGGAACACAACCCCACCCATTAGCAGAGAGACTGCCTAAAATCATAATAACTCCACAGACACCCCCAAAACACACCACCAGACGTGGACTTGCCCACCAGAAAGACAAGATCCAGCTTCATCCACCAGAAGACAGGCACTAGTCCCCTCCACCAGGAAGCATACGTAACCCACTGAACCAACCTTAGCCACTGGGGACAGACATGAAAAACAATGGAAACTAAGAACCTGCAGCCTGCAAAAAGGAGACCCCAAACACAGTAAGATAAGCAAAATGAGAAGACAGAAAAATACACAGCAGATGAAGGAGCAAGATAAAAACGCACCAGACCTAACAAAGGAAGAGGAAATAGGCAGTCTACCTGAAAAAGAATTCAGAATAATGATAGTAAAGGTATCCAAAATCTTGGAAATAGAATGGACAAAATGCAAGAAGCATTTAACAAGGACCTAGAAGAATTAAAGATGAAACAAACAATGATGAACAACACAATAAATGAAATGAAAAGGACTCTAGATGGGATCAATAGCAGAATAACTGAGGCAGAGGAACGGATAAGTGACCTGGAAGATAAAATAGTGGAAATAACTACTGCAGAGCAGATAAAGAAAAAAGAATGAAAAGAACTGAAGACAGTCTCAGAGACCTCTGAGATAACATTAAACACACCAACATTGGGATTATAGGGGTTCCAGAAGAAGAAGAGAAAAAGAAAGGGACTGAGAAAATATTTGAAGAGATTATAGCTGAAAACTTCCCTAATATGGGAAAGGAAATAGTTAATCAAGTCCAGGAAGAACAGAGAGTCCCATACAGGATAAATCCAAGGAGAAATACGGCAAGACACATATTAATCAAACTGTCAAAAATTAAATACAAAGAAAACATATTAAAAGCAGCAAGGGAAAAACAACAAATAACACACAAGAGAATCCCCATAAGGTTAACAGCTGATCTCTCAGCATAAACTCTGCAAGCCAGAAGGGAGTGGAAGAACATACTGAAAGTGATTAGAGAGAAAAACCTGCAACCAAGATTACTCTATCCAGCAAGGATCTCATTCAGATTTGATGGTGAAATTAAAACCCTTACAGACAAGCAAAAGCTGAGAGAGTTCAGCAGCACCAAACCAGCTTTACAACAAATGCTAAAGGAACTTCTCTAGGCAAGAAACACAAGAGAAGGAAAAGACCTATAATAATGAACCCAAAACAATTTAGAAAATGGGACCTGGAACATACATATTGATAATTACCTTAAATGTAAATGGAATAAATGCTCCCACCAAAAGACACAGATTGGCTGAATGGATACAAAAACAAGACCCATATATATGCTGTCTACAAGAGACCCACTTCAGACCTAGAGACACATACAGACTGAAAGTAAAGGGACAGAAAAAGATATACCATGCAAAAGGGAACCAAAATAAAGCTGGAGTAGCAATTCTCATATCAGACAAAATAGACTTTAAAATAAAGACTATTAGAAGAGACAAAGAAGGACACTACGTAATGATCAAGGGATCGATCCAAGAAGAAGAAATAACAATTGTAAATATTTATGCACCTAACAGAGGAGCAGCTCAATACATAAGGCAAATACTAACAGCCATAAAAGGGGAAATAGACAGTAACACATTCATAGTAGGGGACTTCAACACCCCACTTTCACCAATGGACAGATCATCCAAAATGAAAATAAATAAGGAAACACAAGCTTTAAATGATACATTAAACAGGATGGACTTAATTGATATTTATAGGACACTCCATCCAAAAACAACAGAATACACATTTTTCTCAAGTGCTCATGGAACATTCTCCAGGATAGATCATATCTTGGGTCACAAATCAAGCCTTGGTAAATTTAAGAGAATTGAAATTTTATCAAGTATCTTTTCCAGCCACAACACCATGAGACTAGATATCAATTACAGGAAAAGATCTTTCAAAAATACAAACACATGGAGGCTAAACAATACACTACTTAATAACGAAGTGATCACTGAAGAAATCAAAGAGGAAATCAAAAAATACCTAGAAACAAATGACAATGGAGACAGAACAACCCAAAACCTATGGGATGCAGCAAAAGCAGTTCTAAGAGGGAAGTTTATAGCAATACAAGCCCACCTTAAGAAGCAGGAAACATCTCGAATAAACAACCTAACCTTGCACCTCAAGCAATTAGAGAAAGAAGAACAAAAAAACCCCAGAGTTAGCAGAAGGAAAGAAATCATAAAAATCAGATCAGAAATAAATGAAAAAGAAATGAAGGAAACAATAGCAAAGATCAATAAAACTAAAAGCTGGTTCTTTGAGAAGATAAACAAAATAGATAAACCATTAGCCAGACTCATCAAGAAAAAAAGGGAGAAGACTCAAATCAATAGAATCAGAAATGAAAAAGGAGAAGTAACAACTGACACTGCAGAAATACAAAAAATCATGAGGGATTACTACAAGCAACTCTATGCCAATAAAATGGACAATCTGGAAGAAATGGACAAATTCTTAGAAATGCACAAACTGCCAAGACTGAATCAGGAAGAAATAGAAAATATGAACAGACCAATCACAAACACTGAAATTGAAACTGTGATTAAAAATCTTCCAACAAACAAAAGCCCAGGACCAGATGGCTTCACAGGCGAATTCTATCAAACATTTAGAGAAGAGCTAACACCTATCCTTCTCAAACTCTTCCAAAATATAGCAGAGGGAGGAACACTCCCAAACTCATTCTACGAGGCCACCATCACCTTGATACCAAAACCAGACAAGGATGTCACAAAGAAAGAAAACTACAGGCCAATATCACTGATGAACATAGATGCAAAAATCCTCAACAAAATACTAGCAAACAGAATCCTACAGCACATTAAAAGGATCATACACCATGATCAAGTGGGGTTTATTCCAGGAATCCAAGGATTCTTCAAAACACGCAAATCTATCAATGTGATAAACCATATTAACAAATTGAAGGAGAAAAACCATATGATCATCTCAATAGATGCAGAGAAAGCTTTTGACAAAATTCAACACCCATTTGTGATAAAAAACCCTGCAGAAAGTAGGCATAGAGGGAACTTTCCTCAACATAATAAAGGCCATATATGACAAGCCCACAGCCATCGTGTTCCTGATCTTAGAGGAAATGCTTTCAGGTTTTCACCATTGAGGATGATGTTGGCTGCAATCTTGAGAACGTAAAACGGAGATGGAAGAATCAGGCTCCCTGACTTCAGACTATACTGCAAAGCTACAGTAATCAAGGCAGCATGGTACTGGCACAAAAACAGAAAGATAGATCAATGAAACAGGATAGAAAGCCCAGAGATAAACCCATGCACATATGGTCGCCTTATCTTTGATAAAGGAGGCAGGAATGTACAGTGGAGAAAAGACAGCCTCTTTAATAAGTGGTGCTGGGAAAACTGGACAGGTACATGTAAAAGTATGAGATTAGATCACTCCCTAACACCATACACAAAAATAAGCTCAAAATGGATTAAAGACCTAAATGTAAGGCCAGAAACTATCAAACTCTTAGAGGAATACATAGGCAGAACACTCTATGACATAAATCACAGCAAGATCCTTTTTGACCCACCTCCTAGAGAAATGGAAATAAAAACAAAAATAAACAAATGGGACCTAATGAAACTTCAAAGCTTTTGCACAGCAAAGGAAACCATAAACAAGACCAAAAGACAACCCTCAGAAAGGGAGACAATATTTGCAAATGAAGCAACTGACAAAGGATTAATTTCCAAAATTTACAAGAAGCTCATGCAGTTCAATAACAAAAAGACAAACAACCCAATCCAAAAATGGGCAGAAGACGTAAATAGGCATTTCTCCAAAGAAGATATACAGACTGCCAACAAACACATGAAAGAATGCTCAACATCATTAATCATTAGAGAAATGCAAATCAAAACTACAATGAGATATCATCTCCCACCACTTAGAATACCATCATCAAAAAATCTAGAAACAATAAATGCTGGAGAGGGTGTGGAGAAAAGGGAACACTCTTGCACTGCTGGTGGGAATGTGAATTGGTTCAGCCACTATGGAGAACAGTATGGAGGTTCCTTAAAAAACTACAAATAGAACTATCATATGACCCAGCAATCCCAGTACTGGGCATATACCATGAGAAAACCAAAATTCAAAAAGAGTCATGTACCAAAATGTTCATTGTAGCTCTATTTACAATAACCTGGAGATGGAAACAACCTAAGTGCCCATCATCAGATGAATGGATAAAGAAGATGTGGCACATATATACAATGGAATATTACTCAGCCATAAAATGAAACGAAATTTAGCTATTTGTAATGAAGTGGATAGACCTAGAGTCTGTCATACCGAGTGAAGTAAGTCAGAAAGAGAAAGACAAATACCGTATGCTAACACATATATATGGAATTTAAGGGGGAAAAAATGTCATGAAGAACCTAGGGGTAAGACAGGAATAAAGACACAGACCTACTGGAGAACAGACCTGAGGATATGGGGAGGGGGAAGGGTGAGCTGTGACAAAGCGACAGAGCAGCATGGACATATATACACTAACAAACGTAAGGTAGATAGCTAGTGAGAAGCAGCCGCATAGCACAGGGATATCAGCTCGGTGCTTTGGGACCGCCTGGAGGGGTGGGATGGGAGGGTGGGAGGGAGGGAGACAAAGAGGGAAGAGATATGGGAACATATATATATGTATAACTGACTCACTCTGTTATAAAGCAGAAACTGAGAAACTAGCATACCATTGAAAGCAATTATACCCCAATAAAGATGTTAAAAAAAAAAATTGAAATCATATCAGTATCTTTTCCAACCACAACGCTTTAAGACTAGATATCAATTACAGGAAAAATCTGTAAAAAATACAAACATATGGAGGCTAAACAATACACTACTAAATAACCAAGAGATCACTGAAGAAATCAAAGAGGAAATCAAAAAATACCTAGAAATAAATGACAATGAAAATATGTTGACCCAAAACCTATGGAATACAGCAAAAGCAGTTCTAAGAAGAAGTTTACAGCAATACAATCCTACCTCAACAACAAGAAACATCTCAAATAAACAATCTAACATTACACCTAAAGCAATTAGAGAAAGAAGGATAAAAAATCCCCAAAGTTAGCAGAAGGAAAGAAATAATGAAGATCAGATCAGAAATAAATGAAAAATAAATGAAGGAAAAAATAGCTAAGATCAATAAAACTGAACCTTGTTCTTTGAGAAGATAAACAAAATTGACAAACCATTAACCAGACACATCAAGAATAAGAGGGAGAAGACTCAAATCAACAGAAATAGAAATGAAAAAGGAGAAGTAACAACTGACACTGCAGAAATACAAAAGATCATGAGATTACTACAAGCAACTATATGCCAACAAAATGGACAGCCTGGAGGAAATGGACAAATTCTTAGAAAAACACAACCTTCTGAGACTGAACCAGGAAGAAATAGAAAATATAAACAACCAGTCACAAGCACAGAAATTAAAACTGTGATTAAAACTCTTCCAACAAAGCCCAGAGCCAGATGTCTTCACAGGTGAATTCTATCAAATATTTAGAGAAGAGTTAATACCTATACTTCTCAAACTCTTCCAAATTCAGCAGAGGGAGGAACATTCCCAAACTCATTCTATGAGGACACTATCACCCTGATATGAGAACCAGACAAGTATGTCAAAAGAAAGAAAACTACAGCCAATATCACGATGAAACACATGCAATAATACTCAACAAAATACTAGCAAACAGAATCCAACAGTACATTAAAAGTATCATACACCATGATCAAGTGGGGTTTATCCCAGGAATGGAAGGATTCTTCAATATATGCAAATCAATCAACGTGGTAAACTGAAGGAGAAAAAGCATATGACCATCTAAATAGATGCAGAAAAAGCTTTCAACAAAATTCAACACCCATTTATAATAAAAACCCTCTAGAAAGTAGGCATAGAGGGCTTCCCTGGTGGCACAGTGGTTGAGAGTCCGCCTGCAGACTCAGGGGACACGGGTTCATGCTCCGTTCCGGGAAGATCCCACATGCTGCAGATCGGCTGGGCCCATGAGCCATGGCCGCTGAGCCTGAGCATCTGGAGCCTGTGCTCTGCAAAAGGAGAGGCCACAACAGTGAGAGGCCCACATACCAAAAAAAAAAAAAAAAAAGTAGGCATAGAGGGAACTTACCTCAACATAATAAAGGCCATATATGACAAACCCACAGCCAACATCATTCTCAATGGTGAAAAAGTGAAACCATTTCCACTAAGATCAAGAACATGACAATGTTGCCCACTCTCACCACTATTATTCAACATAGTTTTGGAAGTTTTAGCCACAGCAATCTGAGAAGGAAAAGAAATAAAAGGAATCCAAATCAGAAGAGAAGAAGTAAAGATGTCACTGTTTGCAGATGACACGATACTATACATAGAGAATCCTACAGATGCTACCAGAAAACTACTAGAGCTAATCAAAGAATTTGGTAAAGTAGCAGGATACAAAATTAATGCACAGAAATCTCTTGCATTCCTGTACACTAATGATGAAAAATCTGAAAGTGAAATCAAGAAAACACTCCCATTTACCATTTCAGCGAAAAGAATAAAATACCTAGAAATAAACCTACCTAAGGAGATAAAAGACACCTGTATGTAGAAAACTATAAGAAACTGATGAAAGAAATAAATATGATACAAACAGATGGAGAATTATACCATGTTTTTGGATTGGAAGAATCAACATTGTGAAAATGACTGTACCACCCCAAGCAAATCTACATATTCAATGCAATCCCTATCAAACTACCAATGGCATTTTTCGCAAAACTAGAACAAAATTTTCAAAATTTGTGTGGAAGCACAAAATACCCTGAATAGCCAAAGCAATCTTGAGAAAGAAAAACGGAGCTGGAGGAATCAGACTCCCAGACTTCAGACTAAAGTACAGAGCTACAGTAATCAAGACAGTATGGTACTAGCACAAAAACAGAACTATACATCAATGGAACAGCATAGAAAGCTCAGAAATAAACCCATGCACATACGGTCACCTTATCTTTGATAAAGGAGGCAAGAATATAGAGTAGAGAAAATCCAGCCTCTTCAATAGTGGTACTGGGAAAACTGGACAACTACATGTAAAGGAATGGAACTAGAACACTCCCTAACACCATACACGAAAATAAACTCAAAATGGATTAAAGATGTAAATGTAAGTCCAGACACTATAAAACTTTCAGAGGAAAACATAGGCAGAACACTCTATGACATAAATCACAGAAAGATCCTTTTTGACCCACCTCCTAGAAAAATGGAAATAAAAACAAAAATAAACAAATGGGACATAATGAAACAAAAGCTTTTGCACAGCAAAGGAAACCATAAACAAGGTGAAAAGACAACTCTCAGAATGGGAGAAAATATTTGCAAAGGAAGCAACTGATCAAGGATTAATCTCCAAACTTTACAAGCAGCTCATACAGCTCAATATCAAAAAAACAAACAACCCAATCCAAAAATGGGCAGAAGACCTAAATAGACAATTCTCCAAAGAAGATATACAGATTGCCAGCAAACACATGAAAGGTTGCTCAACATCACTAAACATTAGAGAAATGCAAATCAAAACTACAATGAGGTATCACCTCATGCCAGTCAGAATGGCCATCATCAGAAAGTCTGCAAACCATTAATGCTGGAGAGGTTCTTGAGAAAAGGGAACCCTCTTGCACTGTTGGTGGGAATGTAAAGTGATATAGCCACTATGGAGAACAGTATGGAGGTTCCTTAAAAACTAAAAATAGAACTACCATATGACCCTGCAATTCCACTATGGGGCATATACCCTCAGAGAACCATAATTCAAAAAGAGTCATGTACCACAATGTTCATTGCTGCACTATTTACAATAGCCAGGAAATGGAAGCAACCGAAGTGTCCATCCACAGATGAATGGATAAAGAAGTTGTTGCACACATATACAATGGACTATTAGCCATAAGAAGAAACAAAATTGAGTTATTTGTAGTGAGATGGATGGACCTAGAGTCTGTCATACAGAATGAAGTAAGTCAGAAAGAGAAAAACAAATATTGTATGCTAACACCTATATATGAAATCTAAAAAAGAAACAAATGGTTCTGCAGAACCTAGGGGCAGGACAGGAATAAAGACGTAGACATAGAGAATGGACTTGAGCACATGGGGAGGCAAAGAGTAAGCTGGGACAACATGAGAGAGTGGCATGGACATATATATACACTACCAAATGTAAAATAGATAGCTAATGGGAAGCAACTGCATAGCATAGGGAGATCAGCTTGGTGCCTTGTGACCACCTAGAGGGGTGGAGTGGGAGGGTGGGAGGGAGATGTAAGAGGGAGGGGATGTGGGGATATATGTATATGTATAGCTGATTCACTTTGTGATACAGCAGAAACTAACACACCATTGTAGAGCAATTATACTCCAATAAAGATGTTAAAAAAACACACACACACAAACATGTGGAGGCTAAACAATACATTACTAAGTGACCAAGAAATCACTGAAGGAATCAAAGAGGAAACCAAAAAATACCTAAAGACAAATGACAATGAAAACACGATGATGAAAAACCTATGGGATGCAACAAAAGCAGTTCTAAGAGGGAAGTTTACAGCAATACAATCCTACCTCAAGAAACAAGAAATATCTCACAAGAAACAATTTAATCTTACACCTAAAAGAAGTAGAGAAAGAAGAACAAAAAAACCCAAAGTTAGTAGAAGGAAAGAAATCAAAGATCAGAGCAGAAATAAATGATATAGAATTAAAGAAAACAATAACAAAGATCTATGAAACTAAAAGCTGAGAAGATAAACAAAATTGCTAAATCTTTAGCCACACCCATCAAGAAAAAGAGGGAGGGGACTCCAATCAATAAAATTAGAAATGAAAGAGTAGAAGTTACAAATGACACGGCAGAAATACAAAGCATCCTAAGAGACTACTACTAGCAACTCTATGCCAATAAAATAGACAACCTGGAAGAAATGGACAAATTCTTAGCAAGGTATAACCTTCCAAGACTAAACAAGGAAGAAACAGAAAATATAAACCGACCAATCATAAGCACTAAAATTGAAACTGTGATTAAAAATCTTCCGACAAACAAAAGTCCAGGACCAGATGGCTTCACAGATGAAGTCTATCAAACATTTAGAGAAGACCTGACACACATCCATCTCTAACTCTACCAAAAAACTGCAGAGGAAGGAACACTCCCAAACTCATTCTATGAGGCCACCATCACCCTGATACCAAAGCCAGACAAAGATACTACAAAAAAAGAAAATTACAGACCAATATCACTGAAGAAAATTCAGTGATGAATATTTCACTGAAATGCTAGCAAACAGAATCCAACAACACATTAAAAGGATTGTACACCATGATCAAGTGGGATTTATCCCAGGGATGCAAGCATTCTTCAATATATGCAAATCGATCAATGTGATACACCATATTAACATACTGAAGAATAAAAACCATATGATCATCTCAATAGATGAAGAAAAAGCTTTTGACAAAACTCAACATTGATTTATGATAAAAACTCTCCAGAAAGTGGGCATAGAGGGAACCTACCTCAACATAATAAAGGTCATGTATGACAAACCCACAGCAAACATCATTCTCAATGGTGAAAAACTGAAAGCATTTCCTCTAAGATCAAGAACAAGACAAGCATGTCCACTCTCACCATTATTATTCAACACAGCTTTGGAAGTCCTTGCCATGGCAATCAGAGAAGAAAAAGAAATAAAATGAATACAAATTGGAAAAGAGGAAGTAAAACTGTCACTGCAGATGACATGATACTATTCATAGAAAATCCTAAAGATACCACCAGAAAACTACTAGAGCTAATCAATGAATTTGGTCAAGTTGCAGGTTACAAAATTAATGAACAGAAACCACTTGCATTTCTATAAACTAACAATGAAAGATCAGAAAGAGAAATTAAGGAAACAATCCCATTCACCACTGCAAAAAAAAGAAGAAAATACCTAGGAATCAACCTACCTAGGGAGGTGAAAGACCTGTACTCAGAAAACTATAAGACATTGATGAAAGAAATCAAAGATGACACAAACCAATGAAGAGATATACCATGTTCTTGGAATGGAGGAATTAACATTGTGAAAATGACTATACTACCCAAAGCAATCTACAGATACAATGCAATCCCTATCATATTACCAATGGCATTTTTTACAGAAGTAGAACAAAAAATCTTAAAATTTGTATGGCAACACAGAAGACCCCGAATAGCCAAAGGAATCTTGAGGGAAAATAACTGATCTGGAGAAATCAGACTCCCTGACTTCAGACTATACTACAAATCTACAGTAATCAAGACAATATGGTACTGGCACAAAAACGGAAACACAGATCAATGGAACAAGACAGAAAGCCCAGAGATAAACCCACGCACATATGGTCAGCTAATCTATGACAAAGCAGGCAAGGATATACAATGGAAAAAGACAGTCTCTTCAATAAGTGGTGCTAGGAAAACTGGACAGCTACATGTAAAAGAATGAAATTAGAATACTCCCTAACCCCATACACAAAACTAAACTCAAAATGGATTAAAGACCTAAATGTAAGGCCAGACACTATAAAACTCTTAGCGGAAAACATAGGGAGAACACTCTATGACATAAATCACAGCAAGATTCTTTTTAATCCACCTTCTAGAGTAATGGAAATAAAAACCAAAATAAACAAATGGGACCTAATGAAACTTAAAAGATTTTGCACAGCAAAGGAAACCATAAACAAGATGAATAGACAACCCTCAGAATGGGAGAAAATATTTGCAAATGAAGCAACTGACAAGGGATTAATCTCCAAAATATACAAGAGCTGATGCAGCTCAATATTTAAAAAACAAACAACCCAATCAAAAAAATGAGCAGAAGACCTAAATAGACATTTCCTCAAAGAAGATATACAGATGGCCAACAAACACATGAAAAGATTCTCAACATCACTAATCATTAGAGCAAATCAAAACCACAATGAGGTATCACCTCATGCCAGTCAGAATGGCCATCATCAGAAAATCTCAAAACAGTAAATGCTGGAGAGGGTGTGGAGAAAATGTAACCCTCCTGCGCTATTTGTAGGAGTGTAAATTGATATAGCCACTATGGTGAACTGTATGAAGCTTTCTTAAAAAACTGAAAATAGAACTACCATATGACCCAGCAATCCCACTACTGGGCATATACCCTGAGAAAACCATAATTCAAAAAGATACATGAACCTCAATGTTCATTGCAGTGTTAGGTACAATAGCCAAGTCATGGAAGCAACCTAAATGCCCATCGACAGAGAGATGGATACAGAAGATGTGGTACATATATACAACGGAATATTACTCAGCCCTAAAAAGGAACGAAATTGGTTCATTTGTAGAGACATGGGTGGACCTAGAGACTGTCATAGAGTGAAGTAAGTCAGAAAGAGAAAAACAAATATTGTATATTAACGCATATATGTGGAATCTAGAAAAATGGTACAGATGAACCAGTTTGCAGGTAGAAATAGAAACACAGATGTAGAGAACAGACCTATGGACACTGAGGGAGGAAAGTCGGGGGTGGAGGGTTGGTGGTGGTGGGCTGAATTGGGAGATTGGGATTCACATATACACTAATATGTATAAAATAGGTAACTAATAAGAATCTGCTGTATTAAAAAAATAAAATTCAAAAATAAATCATTATCTTAAAGAGATATCTACACCTACATGTTTACTGCAGCATTATGCACAGCAGCCAAGATATGGAAACAACCTAAGTGTCCACTGACAAATGAAATTTTATATATAGGTATATATTTATATATAATGGAATATTTTTCAGCCTTAACAAAGAAGGAAATCCTGCCACTTGCTACAAAGCAGATGAACCTAGAGGATATTAGACTAAGCAAAATAAGCCAGACACAGAAAGAAAAATACTGCATGATCTTACTTTATGTGGAAGCTAAAAAAACCTGAACTCATAGCAACAGAGAGTAGAATTATGGTTACTAGGGATTGGGGGGTTGGAGGAAAAGGGGATATGTTGGTCAAATAGTATGAGCTTTCAAATAAGATAAGTTCTGTAGACCTAATAAGCAGTGTGTTGACTATAGTTAATTATAATGTATTATATATTTAAAATTTGCTGAGAGTACATTTCAAGTGTTTTCACTACAAACAGAAGGGTGGTATTGTGAAGTGATGAATATTTAATTCATTTGATTGTGGTAATTATTTTACAATGTATACATATATCAAAACATACTGTACAAACTAAATATATACAATTTTTATTAATAATGCTGGGAAAAAAACCTTAAACTGAAACCTTTGAGGAGCTGTCCGATTTGTTCCCTCGATTTTCTTATAATCCTTAGAATATCTTTGTTTAATGAAATGCAGCATGTATAGTTCTCCCCTAGAGTTCATTTATTTATTCATTTGATAAATGAATACTTATTGAACATCTACTATGTTCTTATCCTAGTGAACTGTTTTAGGATACAATTGTGAGTGAAGCAGGCAAAATCCCTACCCTAGTGTGGCCTAGATTGTAAAGGACACAGATAATTAAACATTAAAATAGTGCAACTTAATATTAGAGTGCAGCTATAAACTCATGACTGGTTTCAGAACTTCTGAGTTTGTGAGGGATTCCAGAGCCAGATATAAACTGCTTTAGATTTCTTATCATTCAATATGGTAGTAGTATAATTATGTATTGCTTGGAAATAGGAATAACTATATTGCTAAATACAAAGCATTGCTATATCACTTTGTGAACCATAATTTAGAATACTAGGCATCCGAGGGGTCAGTAAATGTAAATTCAAGCCACAGATTTTTAAGTTGCATATCCTTGGGGAAAAAAATAGATCTCATCTCTCTTTATTATCTTTTAAATGGCGATTGTGCTAGCAGACTCATAAAATCATGGCATTAAAGTAATTCTTTTGTTGGTAATTAAAGAAACTCATCCTCGCCAAATAAGACATTAGAAAAACTCTCTGATATTTTGGTACATATCAAAAACATGTTAACTACTGCTTATATTAATTCTCTTACTTCCTAGAATAATTATGGTATTTCATAGTGCTAATAACTAATTCAACTCAAAAGGCTTCTTTTGCTCTCCATCTATATAGGGTAGAGAAAATAAAGAGTTGAACAAATCAAGGACAAAGGGATAGCTATATTCTTCAACTATTCAACAACGTATTTGATTTTCCATTCTTAGTCCCCTTGGTGGTAAGTAGAGTTGCTTAAGTTTATTCAGTATTCAATCATAGTCATAAAGTATACCAGAAATTTCACACAGTACAAGTTCCTTTGCATCATTTATTTTGGCTTTGAGGGAACATCAGACATGAGAGCTTAAGAAAGAAAATAGGATTAGATTTGTTTGTCCTCATATAGCTGTTTTTTTTTTCTTTTTTCGAAAAATGGGGATTTGTTTAAGATGTTATTAAGGAAATTTATATCACTACAGGAAAAATAAACTCTTAGATCATATTATATAAAACATGGTCTCTTTATGCTGTTATGTTTGCTTCTAAATCATGCTAAAAGGACTTTTGAAACAAAGAAAACTGATAACCAGTTGTTTGGTGACACATAGGCAAAAATAACAAGTATGTACTTTTTTAACAAGTACGTATTAATCTTTTGTCCTGCCATGGCTCATTCAAGGTACTGTATAAAGAGGCATTTCATGAAATTGAATGTATTTAAAACTTAAATTACCTGAGAAATGAACTCAAATCAGTTAATCTGCATATAGATAGTAATGGTCCCTAAGTATTATGGTAGTTGAATTTCAATTATGTTAAAAAAAATTTGAACTATTTTGTCATCTCAGAGAGCAATGATTTTTCTGTGTTTCTTAGAGACAATCTGTGAAATATTCATCATCAATATATAGTTCCCTCAATCAATTAAAATTTGTACTATGGTCTTAAATCATTTTTATTTCAAGATGAAGTAGATTTGGCTACAAATGTTACCAGAAATTTTGTTATTTCCAAATAAAAATAGCTTGAACATATACTACAGGCATTTCAGCATTACTATTGAGGTGTGTGCTGAGATATTACTGCCTCTTCATAAACATCTTTGTGCTGAAATATTATAAAACGTTGTGGTTAAGCTACTGTAGGCATAAAACAAATCATTGACCATTTATTTATCCATACAGACTTCTTTTGTCAAATGAGTGATGGCTCTGCATTTGGGCATATTTTACAACTCCTTACATTAAGCTCTTCCATAAGGAGAATGCAATAAATTTGTACAAAACACATCCAAGGTATCACTGTCCTCATAAAAACATTTCTTTATGAGTCCCAAATTATAAGTGACTTTCTCTACCTCCACTCTGAAGTGGCCTGAAGTCTCAAGTCATAAATATGTACAGAACTTCAGTGCCAAAATGAATTAATTTGCAGTAAAACTACAAGTCAGTGAGCAACATGTTAAACTTAGACAAAAGTTGCTTTGCAATAGACATAGTTAGTCCCTTCCAATGCTGTATATAATACAAAGATTGAATTTATTTTATTTTCTATTGAAAATCATTTTTAATTTTTTATTTATTATCATTTTTTATTGGAGTATAGATGCTCTACAATGTTTTGCTTCTGCTGTGCAGCAAAGTGAATCAGTTATATGTATACATATACCTATTCTTTTTAAGATTTCCTTCCCATTCAGGTCACCAGAGAGCATTGAGTAGAGTTCCCTGTGCTATACAGTAGGTTCTCAGTTATCTATTTCATACATAATAGTGTATTTATGTTAATCCCAGTCTTCCAGTTCATCCCACCTTCCCCTTGGTAACTGTACATTTGTTCTCTACATCTGTGACTTTATTTCTGCTTTGCAAGTAAGTTCACTGTACCATTTTTCTAGATTCCACATATAACTAATATTATATGATATATACAATGGAATATTACTCAGCCATAAAAAGGAATGAAATAGTGCCATTTGCAGAGATGTGGATGGACCTAGAGATTGTAATACAGAGTGAAGTAAGTCAGAAAGAGAAAAGATTGAATTCAGTGTAAATTAGTTTATTCATTTATCATATGTTCTTGGGTCAAGAGACCACAGTGGTTAGACAGATAGACCCATACATAACTTTATCTTCACATACTCTCAGTGTGTGTGTGTGTGTGTGTGTGTGTGTGTGTGTGTGTGTGTGTGTGTGTAGCAGAGCTAGGCATTATTAGAATATCACATACACAAGCATTTGCAAAGTAATTACAATATTAGTTTTAATCACAGATAAATCTAATCTCATTAGATCCTTTCATGATGCACTTTCATTTCTGCACTCATTCCTCTAAATATGTTTAAATGTCTTCTTTTTGAAATTTACTAGTCTGGGGTAGTGTTGGTAAAAGGAAGGTAACACAAAAAATGAAACAGACAAGGTCCTTGACCTCAAGGAACGTTGTTGTAGTTGCACTTAAAAGCACTGTTGGGGGCAAATCAATAAAAGAGAATAAATTGTTAGAGGAAGGCCCCAGCACCAGTCGCCAGGGCAAAGAAGTGACAAGAGCAGTTCCATTCCCTAACCTTGTCACCAAGCCCTACTCCCCATCAAAGAAAGAATAGGTTTTCTTTGACTGAGATGGACCTATAATTTTAGGAAAATATAACTAGTTTGTCTTCTCCTCCTCCAGTACACCTCTCTTTAAAGCATAAGAAGTTTCAGTATGAGATCGATGTGAAGAATCAAAATACTTAGGAAAATGACTCCAGAATCAAGCTATTAAAATGGAAATCACAGAAATAATGACCTTGAATAATGCACTCAAAGTGAACTTGGAGGATAGGCTTTGATCACAGCCTACCCTGAAGCTAAGAAGACTCAGAAGAAGCTAAGAAAAAGTTTTTCAGAGCAAGGCAATTTTGAGGTTGCTTTTTAAGATTGCCAATTGACTCTGTTTAAGAGAAGAAAAAAAGAATGTGAATCTGTTAAAGAAAAAAACGGAATGATTATACCCATTTGTATCTCGAAATGTGTCTGCCTTAAAACAGTGGTTTTTAAATTATTTTAGCACAAAAACACTTTATTAAACAATATCCAAGTCCAATATATAGACCAACAATAGATTATAGCTCTTTGGTGGAACTTGGAACATGAAATTAAATTACTGGGCCAAATATTGAAAGATTTTACTGTAAACTCTCAAGAAAGAGAATTATGATTTTTTTGTAACCTATGTGTTCCATGTAACCTGTGGGTCTAAATTTGTATGCTCTTTCCTGCTCTAGGAATATGTCTTGGACTTTAATCTTATTTTCCATAATTTTTCCCAATTTTTTTTATTGTGGTAAAATACTCATAAAATTTACCATCCTAATCATTTCAAAGTCTACAGTTTAGTGGTATTAAGTAAATTCATAATGTTGTGCAGCTATCACCACCATCCATCTTCATAACTCTTTTCATCTTGTAAAACTAACCCTTTATACCCATTAAACAATAACTCCCCAGTCCTCCCTCCCGCAAGTCCAGCAACCATCATTCCACTTTCTGTCTCTATTATTTTAACTAAATACCTCACATAAGTGAAATTATAAAATATTTATCTTTTTATGACTGGCTTGTTTCACTTAGCATAATGTCCTCAAGGTCCATCCATGTTGTAGCATATTGAAGAATCATTTTCCTTTCAAGGAGGAATAATATTCCATTGCATGTGTATACTATATTTTGTTTATCTATTTGTCTATCAGTGGGCACTTGGGTTCCTTCCATGTTTTAGCTATTGTAAGTAATGTTGTAAAGAACATGGGTGTATAAGTATCTCTTTCAACTTTTTTTTGATATATACTCACCAGAATTGCTGAATCATATGGTAATTCTATTTTTAATTTGTTAAGGAATCACCATAATATTTTCCAGAGTGCCTGTACCATTTTATAACAACAACAATGCACAAGGATTCAAATTTCTACACATCCTTGCCAACACTTGTTATTTTCTGGGGTTTTTGATGCAGCTATCCTGATGGTTGTGAGGTAGTACCTCATTGTAATTTTGACTTGCATTTCTCAAAGATAAGTGATGCTGAGCATCTTTTCATGTGCCTGTTGGCCATTTGTATATCATCTTTGGAGCAATATCTAAATAAGTTCTCTGTGCAAGTCTTCTGTAGACAGCATATAATTGGATCATGTGCTTTTATTCATTCTTTTAATCTTTTTCTTTTGATTGGAGGGTTTAATCTATTTACACTTAACATGATTATTCATAAGAAAGGATTAAGACAAAATGAGACAGTAATGCAGGTAATGAGGAACAAAATCCTATATACCTTACAGCTTTTCTGTACCTTATTTCCTGTACTACTATCTTTTATGTTTAGTTGATTATTTGTAGGTAAATATTTAACTTTTTTTCTCATTTCACTTTGTGTATATACTATAGCTCTTTTCTTTATGCTTACCACAAGGGTTACATTTAACACCTTAAAGTTATAACACTTAGCACTGAATTTACACCTGCTTAACTTCAATAACCTACAAAAATTCGGTTCCTTAATAGCTTCATTCCCACCCCTTTTGGTTCTTAATATAAAAAAAAAATAATAACATCTTTATTCCTTTTGTACTCAAAACACATAAATTAATAATTCTCTTAAATTATGTAGAAAGCAATATGTAGAGTTACAAACCGAAGTTACAATAATACTAGGTTTTAGACTAATGATTGTTTTTCTTTAATGTGTTAGTCTCTTAAATTGTGTAGAAAACAAAAAGTGGAGTCATAAACTGTTGTTGCAATAATATTATATTTTATAATAATCCATGTATTTACTTTATTGAGATCTTTATTTCTTCATACTGCTTCAAGTTACAGTCTGGTGTCCTTTTATTTCATCCTGTAGGACTCTCTTGAGCATTTCTTGCAGGACAAACCTAGAGGTGAAGAACTCATACAGTTTTTGTCTATCTGGGAATGTCTTGATTTCTCCCTCATTTTTAAAGGACTATTTTGTCAGATATAAGATTCTTCATTAACAGGACTTTTCTTTTAGCATTTTGAATATATTAGTCCACTGCTTTCCAACCCTCAATGTTTCTGTTAAGAAATCTACTAATAATATTGTTGAGGAGCCTTTGCATTTGATGAGTCACTTCTCTATTGCTGCTTTTAAGATTCTTCTGTTTTTGGCATTCAAAAATTTGATTATAATGTGTCTTAATGTGAGTCTCTTAGAATTCATCTTACTTGGGGTTTGCTGACCTACTTGGATGTTTATATTCAACTCTCTCATCAAATTTGGAAAGTTTTCAGTCATTATTTTTTTCAAATATTATCTTTGTCCCTCTCTTTCTATTCTCCTTCTGGGACTCCCACAAGGTGTATATCTATTTGATGGTGTCCCATAGGTCCCTTAGACTCTGGTTACTTTTATTTAATTTTTTTCTTTCTGCTCCTCAGACTTGATAATTTCCATTGTCCTGTCTTCAAGTTTACTATTCTTTCTTCTGCCTGATCAAATCTTTTTTGAATCCCTCCAGTGTATTTTTCATTTCAGTTATTGTATTTTTCAGCCCCAGAATTTCTCGTTGGTTTCTTCTAAGGTTTTCTCTCTCTTAACTGGTATTTCCATTGTGTTCATACTTTTCTCCCATTGGCTTTCTCCACATTTTCCTTTAGTTCTTTTAGCATCTTTAAGACAACTGTTTATAAATCTTTGTTTAGCAGATCTGCCATCAGGTCTTTTTTCAGAGAAAATTTCTATCAGTTTATTTTATCCCTTTGAATGGGCTATTTTTCCATTTTCTTTGTATGCCTTATAATTAGGTGTTGCTCTTGTTGTTGAAAACTGAACATTTGAATCTAACAATGCATTAACTCTGGAAATCAGATTTTTCTCCCTTCCCCAGGGTTTGCTGTTTTTGTTGTTGTTGTTGTTGTTGTTAACATAGTTTATTATTTTTCTTTTTTTGATTCTGTGACTGTCTCTGTGTCAAGGAGGTCTTTTATGAACTTGTGCTTTAACTTGGGGATGGGCTGTCACTTTCTAATTTTCCCCATATATTCAGTTGCTTTTAAATGTCCTACTCATTAATGTCTGGCTTCCAAAAGGGGAAAAAGCAAAATGAAGAGGTGAAGGGTGCTGGCCCTTTAAATCTCCTTGTAATTCCTTCAGCCAGAGGGGAATGGGCTAATAACAAAGGAGGGGAGGTGCAACAGTAATGGCCACCTGCTTCTTTGCACCTAACAGATCAAAAGCAGCAATCAGTAATCAGAGGACAGATCCTTGATATTTGGAGGGTCCTTTTTGCCCACCCTGCTTCATGCAAGCTGTGTGCAGGCTGCTTCAGGAACACATGCACAACTGCCCCCAAGTGGCTGGAGTGGGAGGATGGGTGACTGCTACTGGGCTAAAATATGTAATTGACCAAAATTAATCACAATTTACCATCTAAGTCTTCCCTTGGAAGTTGCAAGCCTTCCACAGACTGCAGAATTCCAAAATAGTTATATCAGACAGATTCTGCCAGTGCAACCATTGTCTAGGTGGGGAGACAGATCCTTGGTGCTTCCTAACCTTCCATCTTTCCCTGTCTCTATTCTTTAGCCAAAGAATCCAATCTGTCCATTAACAACATTTTGTTTGGCCCATATGCTATTAAATAATTTTAAATTTAAATAATTCTAGAGAGGAAATTTATCCCTTCCTCATTTCTAATCGTATACATCTTTTATACTTCATCTCTCTAACAGCAACCAATGAAACCACTTGAATATAAGACTCTGATAGAAAATTGACATTGGTTACTAAAACCAAACCTCTTGTTTTTGAATGATATTGCAGACCCACTTACACATTCTTACTGCCCAGTTCTTCCTTTCCAATACTCCTTGTTAGTTATCAATAGCATCTGGAATCAAAATACTTCATGGCATACATGTTAAAAGCTGCTAGTCTGTTGAGTAGCCACAGGTGATGCTCAACTTTGACTAAGCTTGATGTAGTATCCAAAAATCGTCTGTCATGTAGTTAAAAATTACCTTTTGAGTGGGTTTTCTGAGATAATTTCTACACATTTTCAATAGCTTCCTTTTAGATTTAAGTCTTTGGTTTTGGTATTGCACTTTAAATTATGTGATGATATCCATATCCATTATTTTGTCACTAGAAATTTGATCTTGAATGAGTTACCTTATATTACTGTCCACAATATGACTGTAAAATGAATAAAACAAGTTTTACGATTACCATTTTACAGATAAGAATATTTCTTTAAACCTAAATACATTGAACAATTTTGTCATCATAGCCCCAGCTTTTTTTCTGTTTTTGAATCCTTACAGCTTTGTGACAGGCAAACAGTATGCATTTGAGAAAGATTTGTTGAATTAAATTAAATTTTGGTACAAAAAATAATTTATCTGATAGAGTGATAGATCTTTGAATCCAACTTTATTTTTATCATTGATGAATTATGAATTCTCTACAACAAGGAAACAGGCCAAAACAAATTTGATAAAGATTGCTGCTTGAACAATAAAAAAATGTATATTTGTTGAAACTATATATGTGACTTACAAGGTAATATAAAACTTCCTCATATATAACACAATCATTATGAGATAGGTTCTACTCCTATCCACATTATATAGATGAGAAAATTAAAAGACTGAGAAGTTGAATAACTTGTTCCAGGTCATGCAACCTGTAGATGGCAAAGCAAGGGCTCTAATCCAGGGTAGCCAGTCTCCTTGTATTACATCTCCAATGTCCCCCAGTGCTCTTGCTTTGCGTTTATCTCGATGTTGATGTGATAAGATTGTTCCTGAATGCAGTTCCAATGACTATAAAGAACTCAATAGAGGATTTTATCATCATTTTTCTATTTTCGCATTTGTGCAATTTGCAATTTTCCTAGGTAATGCTTTTCTGAAATTTAGAAGCATCCTGGCTAACTGTGGCAGTTTCTGCATTAGAGAGATAAAGGATAATTTAGATAAGTAGCTAACAATTTGTATTTATCTTAAGGAAAATTATAGCAATGATCTTAATGCAGTTTCTGTCACCTCACTGCTCAGAGACCCCTTGCTCAGATATAGTCTTTGCTGAAAAAAAAAGAAAAAAAGAAAAGAAAATGAGTCACAGCAAAAGCAAACACAAAACCATGAAAATCTCTCCCTTTTATTGCCATTTCTTCATTCCCCATTTAAATGATTTGATCTCTTCTTGCTATAGCTGAGTGACTCACAAAAGCTGATAGGGATTTACTTGACCAATAAAAATGTTTCCAATGTTATTCACAAGTGACAAAAATGTTCTCCAAATGAAATGATCAAAGAGGGAATAATGTTTTTAATGTTACCAAAGGATGAAGCTATTTTCTTCAGCTAAACTACACATTCATTTTATGTCAATTGAGAAAAAAAGAAAAATCTCCTGATCTTTATCAAATTACTCTATAATTCATTTTAGACATTTTTTGATTGACACAATATGAAACACGGGATAAGTTTTGAAATATAGTAAGAACTTCAGAACAGAATCTGAAGACATTTAATACTGAATAAGAGATTGGGAAATAACAATATTAGGCAAATTAGACTCGTACAAACAAATGAGAAATTAGATTTTTCAGCCAGACAATAAAGAAAGGCACAAGGTTTTGAGATCCCATTGGCAACACCTGAAGTTTATTGACAGAGAATGTTATATAAAGACATGGTTATTCAGATATCCATGAAAAAAATAAGAAATGTCACCGATCTTTTCATCTTCATTTAAATACACTAAAAATGTGACAGTATATATGTATAACTGAATCACCTTTCTGTACATGTGAAAGAAACTACCACAACATTGTATAAATTAACTATATTTCAATTTTAAAAAGTTACAGTAATAATGGAACATAAACTGTTTCAGGTGATCATCTACATTAAAAAGCTCTTATGTTAGAGATAAGATAATTAGAGCTGAAGTAACTTTTCCAAAGTTATATCATGAACTGGCCACATCATTAATGGTGATCCAATTTAACTTTTTATTTTTGTAAAAAGATAGCTTGAGAGAGGCGCTCTAATGGAATAGAAACTTAAGTCTGGACCTCCAAGTGAAATCTTTCAGTCATTCTGATTGCCTGCTGTCACAAGCTCATCACCTATTGTCACAGTCTTCAACACACACTTAGAGGAGATTTGAATTCTGCAAATTACTCTTAGGGAAGAGACTGTGCTTTGGGGAAGTGTATTGGACACTCTAAAATGTGAAGCAAGCTACACTTAAATAGAATCTAGTCTATTAAGTCTCAAAGTGTGGTCCCTGGAAAAGTAGCATCAGCATCACCTGAGAGCTAGTTAGAAATGTAGATGTTGAGTTCTAATCTAGACCTTGTGAACAAATAGTCCAGGGATGGGACCCTGCATGAAGTGTTGTATAAAACCCTCCAGTTGGTTCTGGTATCCAATAAGGTTTGAAAACCACTGATTAAGGAGGAAAAACCACTCTATGGAAGATAAAAGGCATGGACTGCAATCTTAATTGTACCATTCAGTAGCTGTGCTACCTTCAGTAATTTACTTAACTTTCCTAAGAGTCATTTATCTCATTTCTAAAATACATTATCTATTTTGAGGGTTCATGTGAGGTCAGAATGAGATAAAGGATAGAGAAATACTCAGAAAAACTGTCAAGCTCTAAACCAGTGGTTCTCAGCTCTGGGTGATTTTACCCTCCAGAGAACATTTTGTAATGTCTGTTTATGTTTGTGATAGTCACAGCTGGTGGAGGAGGCTGCTACTAACCCCTGGTGGGTAGGATGCAGGGATGCTACTAAGCACCTACAATGAACATGACAGCTCCCAAAGCAAAATTCCACTGGTCTAAATGTCAATTGTCATAAGGTTCAGAAACCCTGCACTAACCCAGGTTATATATTAAAATGATACTTTTATTATTAAATTTGTCATCACTTCTGCCTCTTTCTCCTTATTTTTCTCCAATTTGTAAATAACCACACAGATACTAACTATACTAATGTGTATTTCTAAAAAATATATAATGCCCATAAAAGATACAGGTAAAATGTTTTCTTCTGTTTTTAATCGTTGGAAGTGGTTGGTAGATGATTAAAAATAGTTTCTTTCATCACATGTTTAAAACATACATTTTCCTCCTGTGGAAAGGAGATTAAAGCAATATGAAGAACTTGCATCAGTTCAGCTCACTGAGCAAAGTTGTCCCTTCACTTTGCTTATAATAAATCACTGGCCCAAGCAGGCCCAGTGAAAACTAAAATAGGAGGCAGCCTCATTGTCACTTTTTCCTATAGCTTCATATCATTAGCTGTTTTGCCACAAATTTAAGTATTATTCAATTCACTATGTATTAGAGACATACAAGGCGGATTAAAGTGGTAAAGGAGAGAAATATCTTATCAGGGTCCTTGTAGGTTAGATGAAAAGAGTAACTTATTTTTCCATCCCCATCCTTTTCAACCCACACTTGGATGACAAACCACATATGGTGACTGCAGTAGAAATGGATCATCTAATGATATCTCACCACCATCCTGCTAACAATTCTTATTTAAGACTGAAAAAGCAATAAAAGTATATTGTACATGACAAGGGAGAGTGACAAATGATTTTCAGAAGATACAAAAAATGAATTGTTTTTCTAAATTTATTTCTATATTTGTTATAGGAATTTCACTTGCAGTTATAGTGCATCATTTCATACCAATGGATAAGAGTTCATTCTCAAAATCTCCCTGTTGTATTAGATTTCATACTTTCCAAGAAGGTAGCTTAGAGAATAGTAAGTAATATTCAAGTGTAAAATGATTAAGCCATTGGAAAAGTGTGGAAAGTTTGCCTATTTTCAGAGATATTAAATGTTAAAAGATCCAGAAAAATATAACTAGGTATAATCTCCATTTTTCATTTACGTTTTATAATAAAAGAGGTATTTCTTTCAACATGTGACTTCCTACACTCGAGGTATTCTAGGAAATGTAAACATATTGTAATGTTGGAAGAATGGGATGAGGTAATTGTTTAAAAGATTCATTGTTAGTATTTACAGAGAAGACACACGTGTTTAAAAATAGATGTGTACCGGGTTTCCCTGGTGGCGCAGTGGTTGAGGGTCCACCTGCCGATGCAGGGGACACAGGTTCGTGCCCCGGTTCGGGAAGATCCCACATGCCGCGGAGTGGCTGGGCCCATGAGCCATGGCTGCTGAGCCTGCATGTCCGGAGCCTATGCTCCACAACAGGAGAGGCCACAACAGTGAGAGGCCCGCGTACCGCAAAAAAAAATAAAAAATAAAATAGATGTGTACCAAGAGCTTTAAAAGGAAAGGGACTGAGGCTATGACCTAATCTCTTCGCCCATAGTGCCTCTCTAAGGAGTGTGCACAAAACTAAAGAGACAATGACTTGGGCTTCGGATAGGCATTTAACCTGTGAAAGTGAGGAGTATTCACCTATTATGTGAGGGACTGTCCCCCGCACACAAAGAATTATCCTGCAGTGGTTATCCTAGACTAGCAAGGTGGGCCTGATCTCATCACACAGTGGAGAACTGTTCTTGGGTGTGGTCATAGGAAGATGTGGCTGTGGGAAAATAGTCAGAAAATGTAATGTTTCTAGTTTTAAAGGTGAAAGGCAGACCACCCACGAAAAAAGACATGTGAGCAGCCTTTAGAAACTGTGAAAGGGAAGGAAAGAGATTCTTCCCTAGAGCATCTACAGAAGAATGCAGTCCTGCAGACACTCTTATTTTAGCCTAGTTGTCACAGTCTATATTAGCTTAGCTGTCACACCTATATTGCAGAATGATAATATAATAAATTTGTGTTGTTTTAAGCCTCCAAGTTTGTGGAAATTTGTTACAGCAGTAACAGGAATTTAATATACTGCCCAGAACACCCTATTGCCCTAAGGCATTTTACAAGCAAAAAAGCTAAGAACCAGATAAGTTAAATATATTTGATATCAAATCAAAGCGGTTGGCCCCAGCTTTCTATTCAAGTGTTTTTTCTTTGTCTGGTTACTCAAACACCCTGATTTGAGTGGTTTTTTATTTAATGTGACATTCATATAAATTTCTTTAAGACTTTTTGAATCATTTGTAGACCCTAATATTCCATTCTACATGCACAGAAGGTAAAATCTTCCACTGCATAAACATCACAGTTTACAAAGCCATGTTACCTACTTTTTAATTTGATTTGTACCACAGTCTTATGAAACAGGCAGACCAACAAAAATCTTAAAATCACTTTCCAAAGAACATCGAGTTCCAAGAACAAAATTCCTCCTTCCATGATACATTTTAAAAGTATCAGTTAGACTTCTTGAAGATTGACACATTAGACACCATTTATTCCAACTCAGAGATTTATTTTAGTGATAAGGCATTGAATCCTCATAATAGTTGCCATATTTAGAATGTTTACTATGAGGCAAGTGTGAAGAGCTGTGAAAAGTCTGAGATTTTTCCCTGCTTGAAAGCTAACAAGTTAGCTTGCCAGTTATGTGGATGCTGGCAGAAGACTTAAGGTCAGAAACAAAGGACTTTATTACTCATAAAAATAGCACTGTCAAAGCATCAACCCTTTACTGTGCCTGATCCCCAAGTCCCAATTCCCACACGATGACACAAAGAAGGTCAGGTGACACTAGCACAGTCAGTGGCTTGTACTGCAGCAAAGGATTTCTGAATTTAGGGAACCTGAATCTTTTGTAATGGGCAGTAAGCATGCCTTCTACTTGCTCCAGAGAAGGACACTGTCTCTGTCACCCAAGGTGGTTATTATACAGACATCCTTAAAAAGATGGTTGGGAACAAATGGCAGTCATTGCATTGCCTGCCAATGTGAAGAGATATGAAGAATTGTGTTCTAATGGTAGGCAATAGGGATTTGTCTGTGTAGCAGAGGGGTACCATGTGGGTCAAAACTTGATTGAAATTCAGATTATTTGGTTCTGTCTGACAAACTGGCAGGGAAGGACTACCTTATCCAGTTCACCTAAGGAAGTGAGGAAACTGCTAAAAAAATCCACCTTTACTGAAAAAAAAAAGGTTTATGATTCCTAGCACAGGAAGGTGTCACTCAGAACTGCCACTGACCTACCTCCCAGAGACTCCTGAGCTTGCAACAAAACCTCTGGATTTAAACATTAGTCTTCAAGGTAGTTTCACTTTCACCTCCCTCTAACAAAGTGGTCCATTAAAATTAAGGGGGCCTTCTCTCTGAAACCTCATCATAGTCATGACTTAGCTTTGAGACTGAAAACTTTGGTATCTGGATACCAATAGCAGTATCCAGAAGAATAAGTAGGCAGAGGCTCAAAAATGTAGCAGAAAGGAGTGGCAATACTTATCCAAAATGAATTTTTTGAAAAATGCACATGTTCCTACCAGTCTTATCAGTAACATCCATCTCATGGATGAGACCCAAGAATCAGGGTCTCAAACATAAGAAGTACACATTAGCAGTGAAAAGGAAAGTCAGTTGAGGCATCAAGTTCCAGCAGACACAGCACAAACAAGCTGAAGTGACACTTACCGAAAAGTGAGGCTGAACAAGATGAAAAAAGAAAGAAATTATTGGAGACCAAAGACAACAAAAGTGATTGAATTCTATAAAAATTAAAATAGTAATAGAGAATAGTAATAGAGAACCCCAAAGAACTTTAGTGATTAATAGTGATTGGATCCAATAATGATTAGGCAAAGCATCTGCCATGGGCAGCTCCTGAGCATTCACATGACCCTCTGTGTATTAACTAAAGACATCAGTGATCCAAATAGCCTGGTCTGTAGTATATAACCCCACCACACGCAGGAGACACTGCCCAGCCTAGGGAGCCATAAAGATAAACACTGAGACAGGCTTCCTCTTTAAATCAAAATGCAAATTTAATTTAAATCTTAAAGTGACACTCAGGTTAATTGTACCTATGCAAACTTTTGCTTTATAAGTAGGCACATGTGGGCATTTAATTGGGTAAGCCACTTAACCTATGTACAAACTATTAGGCACACACAAACACACAAATATATATTTCAAGTTGCTTATCCGTGGGTTCTAAAAAGTAGTCAGACTTCTGAATGCAAAAAAAAGGGCATATATACAATATTAAACATTCTGAAGAAACAGAGGATTTAGTATGAAATATAAGGCACTTATATGGTATAGTCAATGATATAATTGCTGTTTTTAATATTTAAAAAACATTAAATAGATTTCAATCTATTTAATAAAAACTGACCAATATTATTTCATTCAATGACTTACATATAAGAAGACCCTTAATATATTTTAGTCTATATCAAGTTAGTGAGACTGTAAGTTGCATTCTATTTTAGTAGCGTATCAGAACACAGGACAAAAGCCATTTTAAAAATATTTCTTTTAGGGGTAAAAAATATAGGCATTACAAAACATGTACTTGGTTATGTGGGAATGATGCGAACACATAGGGTTGTAAAGCTGTTGGAGAACTACTCAAATAAACAAAATAAAGAACAGCAAAACTCATGATTGAACCAAATGCTATTTTGTTCTGAACTAACTCCAAAAGGCATAAAAGTACAAATCAAAGAGAGAAAAGTTGGGAAATAGAGCTTAGCGACTTTTGGGAAATTACTGACTTTACCAGGATACCATTTTATATCCATAGCACAAGGCTAAGTGAGCTCTACGTTCTTTTCCAGGTCCAGTCCATTACAATCCATGATTCTCAAACTTGAGTGTGAATCAGAAGCTCCTAGAAGGCTTGTTAAAACCTAGAGTTTCTGATTCAGTAGGTCTGAGGTAGGGTCTCAGATATTTATTTCTAACAACTTCACCAGCTGGCCCTGGACTACACTTGAGAACTATTTTAATGTTCATTCATGAATATACCAAGAAGTTAAAGCATCTAAACAAAATCATGTTGTTTATTTATTAGATTCACAGACTATATTTAGCTCTTTAAAGAGTTCACAGAAAATATGTTTTCTGCCTTTCATCTTGGGAATATAATGATATTAAAGCCATGGGATCAGATAAATTCCCCTAAGGAGAGTCTGTAATTAGAGAAGAGAGCAGCCCCTGTGTTAGTTTGCTAGGACTGCCATGACAAAGTAACACAAAATGGGTGGCATAAACAACATAAATGTATTTTCTTCCAATTTTGGAATCTAGAAGTCTGACATCAAGATGTGGATGGGATTGGTTTCTTCTGAGGCCTCTCTTCTTGGCTTGCAATCTTTTTCCTATGCCTTCACATGGTCTTCCTTCTGTGTGTGTGTGTCCTAATTTCCTTTTTTTATAAGGACACCCAGTTAACTTAACTACTACTTTAAAGTTCTTATCTCCAAATATCATCACATTCTGAGGTCCTGGGGATTAGGACTCCATCATATAAATTTTGGTGAGACACAATTCAGCCATAACAACCCCAAACCGATACTTTGAGGTCAGGTAAGCCAATATTTTGAAGTCAGGTAGAAGAAAGCCAGAGAAGAAGCCTTCAATATGGGTAGAAGAGGGATAATCCAGAGAGTGTGTTAGCAAAGAAGCCACTCACTATTGCAAGAATTATCCAAATTTAGACAGTAAAATATCAGAGTAACATGGCTTTGATCATTCCTCCTGTGACTAAGGAAATATTCAAGTTGGTGTAGCAGAAAGTCCAGAGCTCCTAACAACTCTGAATGTAGTATTGTCCTTATGGTTACAACTTTTTCTGGTTACAAACTCTGAGTTCAAATTGAGTCCTCCAGATTTGGCTTGGAGTATGTGAGGTCTAAAGTCCAATCTTAAACAACAATTTTTCCAAAAATATTGTAAGAGACTGTGACAAAGCAGCGTTGGTGCCAGATAACAGAATGCTGCTAAAGGTAAGGAAGAAAGCCTCTTCCACATCTGCCTGGAAGGCAGTGTGCCTTCAGCAAAAGACTCCGTACGACGCAGTGTCCCTCTGGGACCTTGAGGACTCTGGAAGCTTTGTGGCTGCCGATTCTGTACCCTATCAGCCATGGTAAGTGACTACTGTGATAATGAGTGGAAGCTGCAGAGATGCCTGGGAAGAATTTGTGCCTAATGAGATTCACCTGTGGAAGCAATGCATTATACCTGCTCATAATCAAGGTAACAGTAGTGAACTTCTCGGGAGGGGCTGGAAGCAGGGAAGCAGAAGAAAGTAGGGGTGGCTGCCTGAATTTGGTCTTGAGCAGACATGAGATACATATATTGACTTCCTGAAATAACTGGGAAGAAGTTGCCACAAAAGCCATTGATGGCAAGAGACAGGAAAACATGGACTATATTAAAAAAACAAAAACAAAAAATGAAGGTATGAATGAGAGGAAAAGGAAAATAAAATAACATACAGGGATATCTTTTCAGTTGTACAAGAAATATAGCTTTTTGGCACCTATTTTTTGGAAAATGAAGGGCCACAAATTCTCTGATCACCAGGTTTTCCCTGAGTTGAGAAATTGTATATTTATGTATCAGTCAATAATGTATTGATCCCCACTACTAATTCTTTTCCATGAGCATGGATAGAGAGCTTGCTATTTGCAATTTATTCTAATAGGGCTTGGAAAACAAAGATAAATAAGACATTGGCTCTTATTTTTAACAAGCTCCTGATATAGTCAGCGGTGCATGGTCCTTTAACAGGCCTTATCAAATATGTTTAATGGGTAGACTGTGATTTTTTTTAAAGGTAGAAGACACTTAAAATGTTTTAACATAAAGATAAAGGAAAATGAATATTAATGGCTATTTTCAAAGTGTTAACATACACATTTTTTTTCATTTTATGTCAGAAAAATAAGTATCCATTTCTAACTGGAAATAAGCATGTACACATATATGTCTCCTCCTCTAGATTCTTCTCTTGAATTATATCAATATAAAACACATTTGCAGGTCTGAAATAGAATGTGTATTTTGTTAGAATAATCTACTTCTATAGTACTCACCCAGTTACTACTCTTTAAAAGGGCATTATTGTTCTGAAGAGAGACCTTAGGTTATATAGGTTAAATAAAATGTACTCTGAAAATGTTACTGTAAACATGGAAAATACACATCTACTAGACCATAATTGGCTTATCGATATATGGTAATTTCAAATTAACAAATCCATGACTGGAAATCTGTAGGGCATAGCAGGAATTTTGTTTGTCTAATACTTCCTTCCCATTCAGCTGGGGCAGGCCCTCCAATGTTATTCCTTCTCCTGAATGCTAGAAGTGACAGTCAAAACAACATCCCTCTGTTTTCATTGATTTACAAGGGTTAGACACATGACCCATTCTACTTCAATCAGAGTTCTTCCCTAGGAGTTTTTATAATGAAAACTGACAGAAAAGTGTTCTCTTTCTGTTCATGAGGCTCTATTGGATAAAAACCAGAAATAGCATGTGACCATGCTCTTGGATTTGTAGGAACAGTTAAGAGAAGGAAGTCAAAACAGAGAGAAGGAAAGACGAAAGACCAAAAAAAAAAAAAAAATAGAATGAGAGAGGATCCAATTCAAAAACAAGGGGCCTGATGAATTTCACATTCTTGCATACAGTCGTTAATGAAACCAGTTTCACCCTATTTCTTTTTGAAGTTTGCTTCATGTACCCTTTCCACTTATAAATAATTGAACTAGTTTTCTGTCACTTGGCTCCAAATGAGTCCTAACATGTTATTAAATGTATATTCCAAAGCTATTGTAAATTTACAAAATCCACACATTCAAGTCTTTGTTTATAAAAACACTGCTTCAATTGACTTCCTTAAGCTTGTGGTAGAATATAGCTGCTCAAACATTCCATTTGTCCAGTCTCTTAAATATCAGTTACACAGAAAGCCCAAGACAAGGACTGTTCTTGGAGTATGAGACAAAAAACAAATGACACCAAGATGCTTTATTTGTTCGAGGCTATGGTTTTAAATAGATCTGTGAAAAAATAGGATTTTTTTTGTTTGTTTAAAAAAGTTAAATGTATTATTTTTGACATTAAGTATCAAGATTTATCTTTTAAACTCTGACTTCGAATTTTATCTTAACCACCATGGGAGCAATTTCAAAATTCTACAGATTTCTACTGACCAAGTAATTATAGCCACTTCCTTTTGTGTAAAAATGTCTATTTCACAGTGCTTTAAAATATAATTTAGCTTCATCAAAAGGCTAGGGAGCATTTACCATTCTTGTGATTTTTACCATAGTGAGAACAGACTTGTATAAGGATGCACAGCTGGTAAATGGCCACTGAAAAAGGAAAATTTGGGTCTATATTTTCAAGCTGAGTGATCACTACAATGATACTGAAGCATGGAGTATAAAGGGACACTTGTAGTTATTTACAAAGATGCTAATCAGTTAGGGTAATTGAAATAACTGCATTGACATTTATAAAAGCTTTAAATAATAATGTCTATATATGAAGGTTCAGATCACCTGTCATCTAAACCACCTATACTGTGCATGTAACATTTCAAACCAGAACTAAAGATCAGCTACAGAAGTCATTTCGAGTTTTCAGTGCTTGTTTGTTGAACACAATAACATTTTGAAATAAAAGAAAGTCTGATTCATTCACATACTTATTATCAGTGACACATGTCTATACCTAAACATTCCAAAGAATTTTGATGTAGTGGAAAAGTTAGAATCCCAGCTGAGCTATGTAAGGATTATATAACCAAAGTATAATTATAACATCTATTGTAAAAGAAAAAATTGCACCGGACATGTTAACAATGGCAAAGAAGACTTTATTCAAGACTATTGCAATAGAGGTCAAGACTATTGCAAAAGGGGAGAGAGACTGAACTCAACTCAGCAGAAAAAAATGACTGGAGAATTTTTAAATGCTGGATTGAGTTAAATGAAAAAGTACTGGAGAAGTTTAGGAAGAGCTTGGTCAATGTAATTATGCCATGTGTATTTGCCAAATGTCCCTTATCAAAGTTAGACTCCTCCTATCCTCTCTTAGAGACTAGAAGACGGATCTATCTTTACCTATGATTACGTTTTAAAGAGATGCCTGCCAGGTCCTTTAGAAAGACACTCCTGAATTGTAGAGGATGTATCATATATTTGTTAGTAGAATTAAATGAAAAATATGAAATTTCTTCACAAATAGAAGTATTAGTATAAATCTAATAAGGTTAATATCCTATAACAATCAAAAGTATTATAATATAGAAGTAGAATGTGAAACAACAAAATTATATCTACTTTCCCATTTTTTAATCCTCTTGGCTATCTTTAGATTCTTGAAATTTCATTATCTTTCCAGTGTAAATATGCGATAGAAGAAAAAAGTTATACTTATAAATTAGATGGAACTGGGTTTGAATTTTATTTTTTTCATTTATTAGTAATTTTACACAAATGAATCAACTTTTCTGAGCTTCATTTTTCATGTGGGTTATGTGGGGCAGCAAAAAATTTATTTTACATTTTTGAAACAAAGCATATAGCAGATATGAAATAACAAGCATACAGTAGGTACACAATGTGCTTTCTTATATTCCTGTGGTTTTATAAATGCTGTTCTTCTTCCTGAAATTCCCTTTCCTACCCTATTTGCCTAGTCTTCCTGATCTTCAAAAGTTCACTATCACGTCCTCATCAAAGTCATCCCCGTATTACCTCCCACTATCTGATTTATTTAGTGCCCCTGTACATACCTCAATCCTGACATTGCATTGTAAATAGACTAATAACTCTGGTAAATAATAAACACATTTTTTAAAAAGTACTGCTTAAGTGTTTCCAGTCCAAAATGATTTTATAAGCAAGAGTTTCTTTCAAATATTTAAGAACAAATAATTAATATGACAAGTAAAAATGATGGAAGGTTTTCCAATTCATATTATAATCCTGAAAATTAAATAAGAAAAATAAGAGCAGAAAACAAAAGAAAGAAAAATATTACATGTCCATATTCCTTATAAATAGATATAAAAAATTTTAATGAAATAACAACTCATAACTGAAATAAAGAATTAATGTATGAGGCTTAAAAAGTGTTTATTTCATAAGTGTTAGATTAAGAACAATATACAATTGTATACAATATACAATTTACTCAGCCATAAAGAGAAACTAAATTGAGTTATTTGTAGTGAGGTGGATGGACCTAGAGACTGTCATACAGAGTGAAGTAAGTCAGAAAGAAAGAGAAAAACAAATACTGTTATGCTAACACATATATATGGAATCTTAAAAAAAAAAAAACGGTTATGAAGAACCTAGGGGCAGGACAGGAATAAAGACACAGAAGTAGAGAATGGACTTGAGAACACGAGGTGGGGGAAGGGTAAGCTGGGACAAAGTGAGAGAGTGGCATGGACATGTATACACTACCAAGTGTAAAATAGACAACTAGTGGGAAGCAGCCACAGAGCACAGGGAGATCAGCTAGGTGCTTTGTGACCACCTAGAGGGGTGGGCTAGGGAGGGTGGGAGGGAGATGCGAGAGGGAGGGGATATGGGGATATATGTATACATATAACTGATTCACTTTGTTATAAAGTAGAAACTAACACACCATTGTAAAGCAACTATACTCCAATAAAGATGTTAAAAAACAAAACAATACAGTATAAAAGAACAATTTGGCCACGTTTCAGAGGACTTAAAATTGTGTGTAACATTTGCCCCAGAAATTCCATTTCTAGGTACTGATCCTAAGGAAATGGTTCCATTTTTGTACAATAGCAAGACTTTAATAATATAAAAGTGTCTAATAGTTCAAGGATGCTTAAATAAATTGAATATATCTATATGTGTGAATACCATTAAAACTTGTGACATAGAAGCACACTATTTAATAAATGGAAAGTAAGTTTAAAAAGCAAATAAAAAATTTTGGATAGTATATTCCCACTTGGGGAAACATATATACAAAACTGCATAGAAAAATTATGAAAAGATATACACAAACATATTAACAGTAATTACATTTGTGCCATAAGATAATCAGTGATGTTTATTTTCTTTATTTTGTTTACTTTCTAAATCAACATTATGGACTGGCCTTTGAACTGGGATTCTCTCCACTCGACCGGGAGCATTTTAAAGAAAGGGTTTGAATCTTATTCAAAAACCCCCTTCAGGGCTTGGGTCTGAGAGGTACTCAGTAAATATGTGTCCTCTAAATGGCCACACTATTGAGAACTTCCTAGTTACCCTTTTGAAATAAGAAAAATTAATCCTGCTTGATCCCTAGATCCTCTATGATCAAATCTCTGGCCATTTTGTGGGAAAAGAGTTCATCTCTTCAAGTGTAAAAGTGGAGAGTTTTAGACTATATTGAAGTAAAAATTTACAGGATACTTCCCTTCAGCATGCTAGGGAGAAATAAAACAGAAATATGTGACATTTGTTACTCTGCAGGGTTCTGAAAACAGTGTTTGACCTAAATACTATGAAACTCAAATTACATTAGAACACAAATTGATTTGATGCAGTGGAAAGATTTTGGGGTTTACTATGTTTGGAAAGGAGCTGGAATGGGACCATTTTTTCCCTTCAATTTTCAAAGAACACTAAATAAGTGTTTTGGGATGAACCATATTCACCTTGCTACTCATTTAGCTTATTTTGTTTGAAAACATTTACATAGTGAAAAGCTGTTAATGGCATCCTGATAACCCTGGAGCTATGAGTAAAGAGATTGCTGCTTTGTACTAAATGTACAATTTACCCTTTTACTTCTTCTAAATGCCTCTATTGCTAATGACTTTCTTTCTCCTGAAATTCATATATCCTAAGTAATCTGCAAAAGTAGGTAGTCATGGAGGGACAATCTCTATTAAAATGAGCTGTCTTCCTCAATCAGCAAATGAAGAGAAGCTTATTCAGGGGAAAACTTAGTTCTATTAAAGGAAATTGAACTGGAAATTTTTATTGCCTGATGGAGCTTTGTCTTAAAGGTGATCTAAAGGATCGTTCATCAAACTCTCTGCTTTTTTCTTTTATTAATGGTCATCGAATTGGCAGTTTTTTTAATGGGCTCTGTGAAAGAAAGTAGAGAGAGGCTAAATGTAAATGGTACCTAAAACTAACATGTAAATTTAATGTGGATTTAGAATATGGTTCTAATATGTAGCAAAACTTGGCCAAATTAATTTAAATTTGTTCTCTTTATTTCTACTGCATTTTACTCTAGTGTACATACTGAATATTTATGCAATTTATGAAAGGGTTTTTTTATACATGCTTGTCCTAGGAACTGATGGATAGAGTGTGTCTGCTACAGAAAAATTTTTTCTTTCCTGACATCCATTGTGACGTGCCTTACTGGCCTGGGTCTACTGGCTGATGTCTACAGCTGAAATCCATAGCCCCACTCTCATCTCTGGTTGCTTAGTCTATCACAGGGTTCTAGTCAGAAAGCAGGGTGTACTTTTCTTCTGTTCTTATTTCCCAAATATATTTGAGTTTGATTGAACCATTCTTTCCCATCTCTGTGTTTAAAATTAAGTGAGGAGACGGTTTCAGCCCCCTTTTTAGGTATTTATACCAATGACCAAATCCAAGTTTCTACATGTGAAATATTCATCAGGTTTTGTCCTGAACAACCGTGAGAATAAAAGTTTTCTCATAGTGTGATCTGTAAAACACTAGTGTGGTCCCTGATGGGTCAAAAAGTAATAAAGTAGTCTGCAGGTTGTTGTGTGTGTGTGTGAAAATATATAATGTATATATCATATATAAATGGTATATATTATATATACCCTGTATAATATATAGTATACTGTACTATAATATAATAAATATAATATATGGATTTTATGTCTATACTATATATGCATGTATATAATTTTCCAACATATTTCACAAATTTGAAATAAAAGATTTTTAAACGATTTTTCCCCAGCTGTTCCATTACAATTTTCATGATTTTCAAATTTTAAATGCTATTCTTATATGACAAGGACTTTACTAGTTAGACCATCTCACCTGAGATGTATTTAACAGAGTGCAGATGAACTGTGCTAAAATATTTTCACCTCATGTGAGTGTTTTCTTCATATTTCTTCTAGTGTAAAATTTCTGAGAAATTTTACACATTTCTCAGCACTAACATGAATTTTACCTGTTTTTGTTGTGAGTATTGTAACTTGAATGATCTGTCTTTAGCTTCATCAGTAATATGAACCTTTCATTTTAAGTTTTTAAATGAAAAAAATGTATGTTCAGTTTTGCTTAAAAACTTGATTGATGTGCACTGTTTTGTTTAAAAATTATATCTAAATTTGAAAACTTTACCCACGATTTCACAAAATTTTATAATTAGAAAATGACTTTGGGGTCAAGATCATAAGACTCAAGGTCCTATAAAATTCAACTTTTCATTTATTCATTCAACAAATATTCATTGAGCACCTGTCATATGGCAAAACTAGTGTTTCAGATGAGTATAAAATACATATATTATGTAGTTAATTGAAAATCAGTCATTGCTGTGGTTAAAAAAGTGGGGGACAAGAAAGTTAATAGTAACTGAGAGTGAAGGATTATGAATATGTGCCATTTTAAACAGAATTGTTAGAGCAGACCTCATTGAAAAGGTAACATTTGAGGGAGAAAAATATTTGAAAGATTTAGACATGTAGTTATCTGGGGAAGAATGTTCTATGCTGAGAAAATAGACAAGACAAAGGCACTAAAGTGAGGGCATCTCTGACATATTTGGGAACAAGCAAAAACAATACAGCTGAAACATATCAAGTAAAGGGAGAGTAGTAGAAGGTAAGATCAAGAAGGTAACTGGTGGCTGACAGATCATGTAGAGACTTATGGGTCATTATAAGGACTGCATGAAATGGGGAGCTATTACAGAGTTTGTAAAATAAAGGAAACATGATCAGCCTTATATTTTAAGAGCTGCTCTGGTTGCTATGTTGAGAATTATTTGGAAGTAAGAGGGAGATGTAAAATCAGGGAGACCATTAGAAACTACTGCAGTAATTCAGTGAGAAATGATGTAAACTGGTCAAAAGTAAAATGACTCTGAATTGTAGTAAACTGATGGTCAAAAGTAATAAGACTCTGAATATATTCTGTCATTCCTGC
>NW_006793902.1:2991833-2993402 GCF_000442215.2 Lipotes vexillifer
GCTAGATTGGGATGTGGGGTCAGAAAAGGAGAAGTTGGAGATCACTCCAAGATTTTTGGGCCTAATCAAGTGGAAGGATAGAGTTGCCACCAGTTTAGTTCTGTGGGTAGAACAGATTTGGGGGACTTCCATATTCAACAAAGAAAAATAGATGACCCCTTGTTAAATTTGAATTTCAGACAATATTTGGAATATACTTGTATTGATACTAAAAAAAAAATTTGTTGTTTTTTCTGAAATTCAAGTTTTACTAGGTGTCTTATATTTTATCTGACAACCCTAAGTGAGGAGACAATTAAGAGTTTGGTTTTGAATACAATGAATTTAAGATCCCTATTATCTCTCCCAAGGGAGATATTAGTTGGCAACTTGATATATGAGTTTAGAAGCCTGAAGATATAAGCTTGGCATATTTAAAGGTATGAGATTGGATGAAATCAACAAAGAAGTGAGTGTAGAGAGACAAGAGAAGAGAGGGAAGAAATGAGCCCCAGGACCCCAAACATTAAGAGTTAAGGATAAAAGAGGAGGAGTTAGTAAATGATCCTGGTAAGAAACAACCAGTAGTAAAAGGCATAACCAGGAGGAAAGCCAGGAAGGTACAGTAGTATCTTGGAAGCCAAGTGAAGAAAAAGCATCAAGAAGTCATCAACTATGTCAGAAGTTGCTGATTGGTCAGGTAAGTTGAGGACGGGGAGCTGCCCTTTGGAGTTAACCTGGTAGAAGTTAGTGAAGATATTGACAAGACCCATTTTGGCTATGTGCAGGATGAAGGTCTTAGTGGAGCAAATTTGAGAGAAAATGGAAAAACACAAGTTGGAAACAGAAAGTTGAGTAACTTTTTCTGAGATGTTTTGCTACAAAAAAGAAAAAAGGAAAGAAATGAGGCAATAGTTAGCAGATGAAGTGTGATCATGAAAGTATTATTTATTTATTCATTCACTCATTCATTCATTTATTTATTCATTTTAGCTAAGGGAAATCACAGCAGGTTTGTCTACTGATTGTAATGATCTAGAAGAGAAAGGGGCAAGTTTGTATGCTCTTGAGTAGGAGAGAGAACATGGGATATGGTGTGATATGGAAAGGGCTAACTTTATGTAGATGGATGGACCATTCATTTACCATAACAGATGGGTAAGCTGAGTACAAATGTGCAGATACTGATGACAGATGAGATAGTAGGAGACAGTGCAAGTTCTCTTAGGACTGCTTCATTTCTTTTTAAATATTAAGAAGTAAGGTTATCAGCTGAGAATAAGGGTGAGGGAGATGGTGTTGGGAGTTTGAAGAGAAGGTATGAAACACATATAGGAGAATGGGAGAAGGACTGGTCTAAAGAGGTATGACTGCCTGACAGAATTAATGTACCACTTGAGGTTTGAGCTCATGCCTGTAAAATATGTCCAAGCAGCATGATTATGTGTTTTCCCTCAACAGAATCAAATGTAGAGGTGCAGGAATAAGAGATATAAATTTAACCATCGTTGTGGCTTTTTTAAGGGAAAATCACAAAAGCAAGAGAAGAGCGAAGTCGTTGAGGGAATATGCAAGGGAAAGCGTAAAGTT
>NW_006793902.1:2993412-3035198 GCF_000442215.2 Lipotes vexillifer
AAGGAGAAGAGAAGGAACATCCCTGGGGTCTGGAGATAAAGTGATTGATTTATTAGATAAGTAATCAAAGAGCAGTTGACTGCTAGAGGTAGACTATTTGGTGAGTGAGTTAGAAAGTAACAGGTTGTGGTCAGAGAATGTAAACTATGAATTTGGGATTGAGATTATGACAATGAAGTTATTGATAATGACAAGGTCTATTAGTATGAAGATGGGATTAGGTGTCTGATGTTATATTGACATTTTGAACTAGAGAGTATTAGGAACCTATTCACTGTTACTTAAAATACTGAAACATCCACAATTCCAGTTTTTGAGTGTGATGTATTATTTGACTTAGTAGCTGAAAGAGTGATGTGAACAGTCTTAAGGAGGAAACTGCCTATCATTTCTTAGACTATTTTTTACATAATTTTCCAGAATGATTCAGCAGCGCCATGTAGTTATTCCTGATAATTTGTTATTTTGAAATTGAATTTTCTAATTAGTAGAACTGAAAACCAAGAAAAAAAAAGTCTAGATGTAAAATTAGTCCTGTGGTTCAAGCATTCCATCATTTAACTGAACCTAATAGGCTGCAAAATAATTGTAAACAATACAATTTCTCTAAGATAAAGGAAATAAGTACTATTATATTATTACTTTTATAATTATTAGTACTATTTTACATTATTGTTTTACTTTAAAATATTGTGGGTTTTTTTTTTTTTTTTTTCGGTATGCGGGCCTCTCACTGTTGTGGCCTCTCCTGCTTCGAAGCACAGGCTCTGGACGCGCAGGCTCAGCGGCCTTGGCTCACGGGCCCAGCCGCTCCGCGGCATGTGGGATCTTCCCGGACCGGGGTATGAACCCGTGTCCCCTGTATCGGCAGGCAGACTCTCAACCACTGCGCCACCAGGGAAGTCCCTAAAATATTGTGTTTTATTATTTTGAATTCTGATGAATTTTTCTATAAAGTTTTACCAAAATTTAATGGTGTGCACGTTCAGTGAATGCCTATTTTACTGTCCATGGATGCAAATTTTTGTACTATACTATTTAATGCATGTCTCATAGACAATATTATTCATTTCCATGAGTTTAGATCCTATTTGTCTACAGATCCTGACCATTCATATGGTCAACCCAGGTACTTCTTTTGAGCTCCAGACCCACATATTTAAGTACCCACTTGACTTCATTTGGTTGTCTCATGGGCTTCTCCCAATATGTCCAAACTTGAGTGTTGGATTGTTTCCAACACCCACCAAAATTACTGCTCAGTCTCCTAGGGTTTAATTAATGACTATTCTAAAATCCCAGTTGAGATTTTAGAATAGTCATTAAGTCTCAGGACAGAGATTTGAGATAACTCCTTTTCTCCAAATTCATATTCAGTATATCAGTAATTCATATCAATTCTAATTCAGAAAAATCTCTAAACTCATTGCTTTCTCTCCATTAGCAATGTCAATCATCCAAGCTAGAGCTGTCTCTTGATTGAGCAATTGGAATGGTTTCCTTACCAGAGTCCCTAACCCTTGTCCTTCTCTAAGCACTCTCCATATAGCAGCTAAAGGAATCACTTTTAAATAATTTCAACACGATGATCATGCCAATTCCCCCAGAAAAAAAAAAAAAAAAAAAGCAAAGATAAAACCTTAATTTGCTCCTCAATTCACTTAAAACAAATTTTGAATGTCCCTCAAAATCTTATATGATATAGATTTTTTCCACTTTTTCATGCCATTATGATAACGGTGATGTTCAACACCTCAACTGAATCATCCTCAGACATAGCTGGCTTATTCCTAGACTAGTGCATACTCTCTCCCCTAGGACTTTTTGCCACATCACATCTCCGTTTTCAAAAGTGATCTACCACAAAAGGCTTTTCCTGAGCCCCACTCTAAGCTAGCTCACACCATCATACTCATGCATAGCTTTCTGTACTTTTACTTCATGATAATTATAATTACACATTTATTCTTGCTATGTATTTGTAATGTTGGTCTCTCCACTAAATTTTTAACTCCTTAAGGAGAAGGATTGTGTCTGTGTTAGCCCTTCAACTTCAGCACCTAAAAAATACTCCATAAAATTTGTTGATTGAAGAAACAAACTTATAACAACTTCTACTTTCTAGCTCTAGCATTCTGATAAGCTGAGGGAGTCAAGAATAGTCTGTTGGGATTTTCTTCACTCCAATTCTACCTGCCTTCCTTTAACGTATTATTTATGCTAATGTATTTAATTATGCTATTAAATTAGAGATAATTTGTGTCTTACATTTTACCACTAATTAACTTGGATTAAAAAATGTATACACAATACTTTCTATTGGTCAGTTTGACAGCCTCCTCTTTTGTTTATTTATTATGTTTTATTCTAAAAACGCTATAATTTTCAAACATTGCTCTAAATTTGATGAAGAAGGGAAAGATTTAGGTTTTTCTTCTGTTCCTCTAACTAACATAAGAACATTAAATTTATTTGTATATATTCAATTAACCATTTTCTTAATAAGTATTTATTTACATATATTCAACTAACCATTTATGTATATTCAATTAACCATCTTTTTAATAAGCAACAATTATGACACTATTTAGATATCAGGGGGAGTATCAAATAAAAAATCAACATCCCTGCTTTCAAGAAATTGAGAGGCTTATGAGGGTGGATTCATGTCTGTTTAATGGAACCCTAATAAAAAATGTGAAAGATACTGTCCTTTATTTTGTGTTGAAAGATAGAAAGTCATGTGGTTTCAGAGGGGTATTTGAGTAAGCTAAAACCCAATGAACTTAGATTACAAATAGGTTTCCAGAACTTTTTTTTTTCTATATTTTCTTCTTACTCTCATTTTTCACATTTTAAGGATGGTGAATGTGCTTCTAAAAGATGGGCACACATGTAAGTTCCTAAAATATTATAGAGGAAGACCATATAAAGTGTTAACTTTATGATATGGACAGATCAATATGAAATCATCTAGAAAAAATGCTACAAGTGTACACAGAATCAAAAACAGAGAGCACACAGCAAAGAATTCAATTAAGATTAAAAGCTCCATATGTCTGTTCATAACAAGATCATCCTTGTCTTGGCAATCACAGCATAGGTGAATTGATGGAATAAAGAGAAAATTGTATTAATCACCCTATTTTCCAACATCTGTTTGACTGAAAGTTATTGTATATAACTTAGACAACATGAAAACCAACTGAGATATTTCATTGACATTATTATTAATGTTATTATTCTCCTAACTCAGATGGCAAGCTCTCAACTTCCTCTACTAAATCATTTCCAATTTTTAAGCACAATTAACTGATAAATATCTTAAACAGACATTCATATCAAAACAATAAGTAGGCAATTTATTTGACTGCTCCACCAATGTGGCAGGGAAACCGTAATTGCCCTTTGTGAAGGTGAAAAGTGTTTTAAGAAAATACCTCATATACACAGGCAATCCACCCAGTCTATTGCTTGGCCCTAGGAAGGTAATACACAGGATTCCACCATAACTCACAGCTAAACACAGTGAGTGACATATAAATTTTAGCTCTTAAATTTGCTCTAAGGAAAGTATCATCGATTCTAAGAAATGTGGTACATTGAGTGCCCTAAAGTTATTTAAGCACTGTGGTCAAATTTCATGCTGAAATATGACATTTGTAAGATTTAAAAGTTAAATGTTAGTGGACTCACCTGTTGAAATTACTAAGGGCAATAAGGAAAAAAGATATTGTGATTAATAGGTTATAAACACCTTAAGAGTCACATGCCCTAGTAGTTCTTTGGAATTTTATTAATAAGAAATTTATTTTATATCATTATTATTATCATTATTATTATCATCATCATCATCATCATCATCATCATTATTCAGTACCAAGTGGGGGCCTAGGATTACTTGATACTGTATATTCCCTTAAAGAAATGATCTACTTGCTTTTCACAAAGCTGGAGCAGAGACAATTGTTTAGAGTTCAATCTATAGACTAGTTTCACACAAGGGAAGATCTAAATCTTCTTTTTATTTGTAACCTCATAAAACTGATGCACCTCTTCCAATGTAATTAAGCTCAAATCATAAAAAGATTTGGCCACGGGGCTCAAGGGAACTGGTAACAAGATATTCAGACTTTTATCTCCTTGCAGTTGGTGTGAGAGTGTCTTGAGCTGATAATGGATAAAAACAGCAAGTGTACGCCAATGGATTCACGGTTCCTTCCAGTCAGGTTCATGATTCCCTCTCTGTCTTCATGTTTCACTTGCAAACTGGCTTCTAATTTACCATTTGAAGGGCAGAACCATGCTATTAAATGCTTCCTACTTTTAACACTTGATGTCCTTTAAGGTGAAGTTTATGTTTATCCTTGCTATCACCCTTTAGAGCAGTCAGATGTTATGATCCCCAGTGGCTTCACAGATCAACGACATGTTCAAGAACACATAAATAATTGTTGACTAGATCAGTACTTGACCTAAAAGTGATTCTCAGACACTTGATATGGTTAGTTGCAGTGTGTGAAATCTATTCTGGGAAACATTCCAATGCTAAACTTTATTTTCCCAGTTGGAAGATTGTAAAAAAGAGGACAGGGGTTGCAGGTAGAAGAGGAATTTATGTTCCTTGGTGCCTACCATACAGCAAGCATTTAGGAAAATTTCTTTAAAACATATCCTTTCATTCTCACAATCTCTGATAAAGTCACTATTATGTTCATTTTACAAATGGTTGAAGTTCAGAGGGATGAAAATATACTTCTCTGCTTATTAGTAAAAATTTTATCTCATAGAGTTTTGTTTATTTTGTAATTTTTAAAATTGGTGTGATCAGATATTTGCAAAATTAATTGAAAGGTGTATTACACCCATTGGAGAAATTGTACTTTATGTCCAAAACACAATGAAGAACAAGAATGTTTTCTTCCCCACCAAAACTATATCTTTTGGGGCATTTTAATTTATGTAAAAATGTTATGTCTTTACTGAATTTTTCCCTTATTATTATTTGGGATTTTTATGAAAAAAATATTCAAATATATGGAGGTAAAGAAAAATGTAAAATTACATCCATATTTACACAAGAATAACTAACTTTAATGGCTAATACATATACTTCTAGAACTTTGAACAAATATTACTATATTGTATCTGTTAATTTGTAAGTGAGCATTTAAACAAATGTAATAGTTTATTGTAACATCTATCTGTGTTAATAACGTATGTAGATATTTTTCACGGCTTTATTACAATCCTTGGTATGTAATGTTAATCTATTAAACCAATCTCTTATTAGTGGACATGTAACTTTTTTGTTCGTTTCTATTATAAATAACATTGTAATAAACATTCCTGTAAACACTCCTGTGCATTTATCTGAAGATTTTCTTAACTTGCTAAAATTGAACTTTCTGCGTTAAAACATATGAACGATCACAGTTTCAGTATATCCATCCATCCATCCATTTATTCATTCTTCATTCACTCAACAAATACTATGTTCTGTGTCCTAGGCATGATTTTAGATGCTTGGGTTATATTAGTGAATCAAACAGATTAAAATATATCTAGGTTCATGGAATTTACATGATATCTAGGGGAGAAAGAAAATTTGAAAAAAGTGTTAAATACGTGTATTATATATTATGTTCAATGGTGGTAAGTTCTACAGCGTCTATGGCATCTTGGGAGGGTTGGGTCAACACAGTCCTCAGCTTGACTTCCTACCTTTTGCCAAGTTCAAACTTCCGTCTCAACAGGAACTGGTGAAGAAATCAAACTCATCTGCATAATGATAATCTCAGTCTAAAGTACAAAGATTGGGTCTGAGAAAGAAAAGTTTAATCACAGTTGCTCAGGGAATAGAGGTTAGCATCCTTGGGATGACTGGAGATCTGTGTTCAACTCTTCCAGGTTGTTTTGCCAAAGACAGAAGGAGACCTCAGAACTAGATGGGAAGTTGTGTTTCTGTGGCTCACTGTCATCCTAAAGGAAGTCAAGATAAGCTCTGTGAGCAATATAGAATTGTACTAAGTTGAAGAGGCTAAGTTGACATGGCATGAAGCTTTACATAGTCAAGGAAATATGATGGCAATGACTTACTGAAATATTTTACTATAAAAGTCATCGTTTTATGAAACTTTTAATTGGATAGAGAGAGATCAATATGCCAAAGTATTAAATTACTTGAATGTGTTCTATTCATTCACCCCTTTCCATCATGTACAATCTTTTTTTTTTTTGCAGTACGCGGGCCTCTCACTGCTGGGGCCCCTCCCGTTGCGGAGCACAGGCTCCGGACGCGCAGGCTCAGCGGCCATGGCTCACAGGCCTAGTCTCTCCGTGGCATGTGGGATCTTCCCGGACCGGGGCACGAACCCGTGTCCCCTGCATCGGCAGGCGGACTCTCAACCACTTCGCCACCAGGGAAGCCCATCATGTACAATCTTTACTCCTTCTCTCTAGCTTCTAAGTGGCTGATCCCCTGACACCATATAATTATTAAACAGAGGTTACTTGCTATGTTAAGATTGTGCCTCAGTATATCCTGAATGCTGCTGTCTCATATTTTCTTTCTGCTATGCCTGGATACCTAACCCACCTTATCTCAAACTTCAGTAACCAGAGGAGCCTCATACATTATTGCGCCTTCCTTTCTCTCTGCTCTAACCCTAACCCTGAAGCCTAGGTGTACTACTTCTGTTTGTCTGCTTATTCATCCATCCATTCAAAAAAACATTCATTGGATACCTTCCTATGAACCAAGCTCTATGTAAGGGATTGAGAATATAGCATCAGTTTGTATATTATTGCCTCCGGGGACTTTATGCTCTCGTGAAGGAGACAGGTACATAAATATGCAGTTAAAATGCATTATGGGAAGATCTATGATAGAGTTATGCGAAGAGTCCTCTAACAGCACAGAGGTCCATGGGATAAATGGAGGAGGTGATGCTGAAAATAAATGAAGAACTCTAATAATGTGTTTGGTACATGAGCTAAACCCTCATTTCTTACTCCCATTACTCTAAAAGTGTTTCTTCTCACCAATTTATGGACTTCTATTTTTCTTAATAGTTATTATTTGGAGGCTTCTTTTCTGGATATTTCTTTACTATACATGCCCTGCTTTTTGCAATCCTCCTGTCTTATCATTCTTCATTAATGACCAGGAGATCACTTTTCATGACTATTTTTCTTCTTTGTTCACTAATTTGCCAATATATGAACCTAAACCACATTTAGCACAAACGTGACTTAATTTTAATTCCCCGGTGCTAAAATGGCAGATATATTTAAAATTTACATCCTGACAAAAATGAGCTTGTGCTGTGATACCTCTACCTCTCTCTTTTAAGCACAGCTGGCATTCTATTAATAAATGTATAGCATTATTTTAGTTACTTCCCTGAGCATAGACACTGACACATCTTGTATCCACATTAAGTACTGAAGTATTCTGCATTCTCATAATGCAAAAATTCAGGAGAAGAAATTGTCTATTTTTTCTCTTTTATATCCTTGTTTTAATACGTAACTGCATTCTTTAAACACTCAAAGCCCATTTGGTATTCTACCACAAAATTTTTAAAAATGGAAGGATCAGATATTACCTAAATCCAGAATCATCATCCAAACCATATTAATTTGAAATTTTACCAACGTCAACTAATGTGTGTATTTTTAAAATATTTGCATCACCTTCTTACCTCTAATGACATTGCATTGTAAAACCCAAGCAACCGATTAATGGTGAGTTACACTTAACATCTTTCAGATGAAGGGTGGCTGAAATTTCCTCCTTTGCAGGTACTATATTTATTTATAAGGTGTATCATATAGGTCCTACAAATAAAGAATTTTAAACACACACAAGGTAGCCTCCATGGTCTATATCTTTGTTCAGTTGCTCCAAATGTGTACTTATATCTGAGGACTTGAATTACTATAAATCTCACCTAATACACACTGAGAATTTTAAAGAATAAGTAACATTTTTTCCTAACTAATTAATATATAAAATATTCTTTGATCATGAGAATATAGTGAACTGGACACATCTATTGCTACAACAATGCTACCCCTAAAAAAAGTACCCACAAAACTTCAGTGGAATGCAAGAAAAAACATTTATTTTTGCTCACCATCTGTGAGTTATCTGGGCACTTCTGATAACATCTGGGCCCCTCCATTCAACTGCAAGTCAAGGCGATAGTCCTCCAAGCAGCCAAGCTGATTATCATGGTGGAGACAGGACTTTAAGGGAGGGCAGTGGCAAGCTTAAAGCCTCTTTTCAGAACAAACAAATTATCATTTCTTCCACATTCTATGGGCCGTGGCAAGTCACAAGATAAGCTCAGTTTCCATAGGTGTGGAAATAGAGCCTACCTCTTGTTAGGAGGAGATTGAAAATTATATTGCAAGGGGAATTGGAGAATTGGGGCTTTTTAAAACAAATTTACCACAAACAAACATATTTCTGGTGAGAGCATATATTTTAAAAGATCATTGTGTAGGTCTAGTTTGACCGCAGTAGGTTAAATTTTTTTTAATTGTTTATAATCAGTGAAAAATTGATATATTTTCTGTGAACATAACTGAAGAAATGATATAAAAACAGATAAAATATTTTATGTGAAAATTTTGTCATCTCACAATTGTTTCTGTTATTTAAAAAGAGTCAAGTGATTGAGTGAGCAACAATACAAAACTGATTATTCTAACTGATGACATCCACTCTAGAATATGCAGTTTTTAAAGTAATTATGAAGTTTATGGAGCAACATAGCAAACATATTTATAAATGTAAAGTAACATTCACAATCAATTAAATATGCAGTATCATAAAATAATGGAGAACAACATATAATATTTTCCTGTTATAATTATTATTTGTTACATTGACAAGATTTTTTTAATGATAGATACCTCAACCTCTTTTGAATATCTTTCAAAAGCTCTCAGTCAATTGGTATCACATTTTTTCTTTGAGCATTCAAATTAATTTTAAAATAGAAAAATGATAAAATGGTCATTTCTAATGACTTAATATTAAGAAAACATAGCAGAATATATAATTTATGAGTACAATTAACCAAGAAAGAAAGATACCTAAACCTATGCATAGAAAAAGAAATTAAATAATGTCAGAATATGTATAATAATTATTTGTGCACAATTTTTAAACTTTTATATAGTCAAATGATCTTTTTAAATTTTTTTCTACAAATATGCACATTAATTGTTCCCCAATCACATGCTGCCTTTCAGAAAATTCCAGCATATGCATATTTCTATGGTACCCACACAGGGAAAAGAATTTAAGGGCACAAACTTGGAAACTATATTGTGCTGTGAAAATGTTTTGAAATTAGGAAAGTTGACATAAGGATAGGATCCAAGAAAAGCTACTGGCATTTGATCACTGTAAATTATGGAAAAGAGGAAGTAATGATGAAATAGATCTGACAGCGATGCCAAAGAAAAGGATGCTAGAACACCAGATATAATAATCTCCAAGTGTTTGGATCAGGGTGATTTACCAGACTACTATAACTTTTTAAGATTATCTAATTCCTCTGCCTGATTCATATTCAACCAATCATATTGCTGAGCTGATATTAGTTTACAAAATAAGTATCTGCATTTCATATAGCGTTAAGTAGGCTAATCGAATAAATGGTTGATGTTTGATGATTTGCCTCTGGTTTGGTAATCCCTAAAGTGATAACATTGGCAGTTAGCTATAAAGCTTTCTGTGGTGAGTTTCATTATTTGATGATACTGTGATCAAGTATTATAAATTTTCAAAACTTCATGTTTTCCTGATTCCTCAAAGTCACCACAAACAGGCTGTGAGCACCCCGCTCAGGTGACCGGGTGCATCAGCATGATAAGGCTGGTCCCTGTCACAAGTTCTGCTTTTTGACCTCCCCTGAGTGTGACCTAGTGACATTCAAATGCATCAGTGAAATCCTTTCATGCCTTCTGCTTGTGTACTCTACCCTGACTCTCAGTGAAGACACTTCCCACAGGCTGGCGCTCGCTCTCTCTCTCTCTCTCTCTCTCTCTCTCTCCCTCTCGCTCTGTTCTCCACCTGCTTGAATAAGCCTGCTCCCTTGAAGCTCCTCCCATATATACCCAAGTGATGTCCTGTACCTCCCTCCTCTAGGACCTGAGGGTATAATAAATTTATTTCACTTTCATACACCTCTCCAAGGTGCTATTCCTTGTCTGCACCAGACTTATCATCAAAACCCCCACTTTTAAATATTCTAATTATTCCTATAACACAGATCAGTGATGCAGAATCTGGCCATTGAGTTTTCCGTCCTGTGGAGCTGAGGACCTGGATTAGTACTATATTAGTTCTGGTGTATCTCAGAACACATCTTAACCACCACTTCACAAGCAAAGAGGTCAGAGTCAGATGGCTATAACTGGATTTAGTAGTTGTAGCTTCATACAGATAAATGGATCTATAATTTCTGTTTCTAAGGGTGTGCAGCTAATTTTGTGTTATCATGTGTGATGGTTAATTTTATGCATCAACTTGGCTAGGCTATGGTATCCAAATATTTGGTCAAAGACTAGGTTAGATGTCACTGTGAAGTTGTATTTTAATGAGATAAACATTTAACTGGTAGACTGAGTAAATCAGATTACTTTCCATAATGTGGGTGGGTCTCACCAATCAGTTGAAAGCCTTAAGAGAAAAATACTGAGGTCTTCTGAGGAGGAAAGGGGGAATTTTGCATACAGATTGCCTTCAGACTGGTGCTGCAACATCAACTCTTCCCTGGATCTCCAGCCTATCAGGCTATGTCAACAGTGTGTGCCAAACTCAAGGTCACTGGAACATTGTTTTGACATTATGCTCAGGGCAATATTAAGAGGTCACTATCTAAACTGTCTAAGCTGAAGAATCCTGACCAAATCCCACCATTTCTCCAAGGTGAATAGGATAAAAATAACTTCCAGAATCGTACTACTACATTGGATAACACAGTCAGGGCAGAACATGAATGCTCTGAAGCTTGAGCCATACCTTAACTCTTAAAATGTTTCTTTGTTTTTCTACTAACATAAGCTGTTAGTGATTCTTCTCTGTAGTAAATAGTAGGGACAAGGCTAGTCCTTTGACTAAATTCTCCAAAGGAAAATAAAAAGTAATAGAATGAACTGTAAAATGCCTCTCTGGGAATTAAATACCAAAATGCATCAATTTCAGCATCAAACAATACATTTTATGACACATGTTGTTTGACTACATCCCTTTAACACCGAAAAGAACCACAAAAATGGTTGGTGGGAGGTGGGAAGCAGTTTGAGAAAGAAATAGGAAAGATATGGAAGAAATAAAAGGAACAACTTTAATGACAAAATGCTGTCATGCCTCATAAAATAAATTAAGAGTTCTATTGCATGTCAGCCTAGAGCCACATGATCTTTGCTCAAAAAATCAACCCAGTTTATATCAATTAACCCAAAGCAAATCCAGCTTTTTGTATGCTTAATAGAAGCATACATAAAATAATAAAACACACCATAATTAGAGGGGATTCACTGTAATTTTTTCTTATTGACTAAGCATTACAACAGCAATAAAACATAACCTACTCTGTTGTTGAGTGTATCCAAGATGCCCTTTTATACAGGTGCAGAGTCCAAGGTTAGTCTCCACGATCTTGAATTTAGCCACATGATATTCTATGGGAAGCTTGGTGTCAAGTGGAAAGTGCTGACTTGGTTAGAGACTTAGGATTTCTAGTTTTAAAAATCTGTCAATTATTACCTTTGTGACCTTGGGCAGTTCACTTAAACTTCCTTAGGTTCTGTTCCTTTACCTATAAAATAACAGCAATAAATATATTCCCATAAACTTCCTAGAGTTGTGTTAAGTAAACATCACTCCAAGGTCAGAAAAGATCTGATATAAATTATCAGTGACATAGTATACTGATCAAACATTTATGGTCTTAAAATAACTGCTTGTTCATTAAGGTATTATACCCCTTATTCAGCATTTGACAGCTCTAAAGATCTACTCCCTTGTTATCCTTCAGTTGCTAGACATGGAGGTCCAACTCCTGTGCTCAAGGTAGTCAAGAAAGGGCTAAAGTCACAGCAGCTTTCATTTCCTACCCGAACCCCCATTTTATCCAGGTATGACTGACAAATAAAATTATGTACATTTAAAGTGTACAATGTTATGTCTTGATATACATATACATTGTGAAATGATCACTATAATCAAGCTAAGTTATGCATGATATTTAATGGTCTATGTCAGTTCTGCTCAGAATGTGGCCCTCAGACCAACAGCACTGGCATTACTGGGATTTGTTTTAAAACTTATATACTTGGGTTATACACAGACACATAAAATTAGAATACATCAGGGTTGGGACCAGGCATCTGTGCTTTAATAAGATCTCCACGTAATTTTCATACTGACTAAAGTTTGAGAACTCCAGGTTCAGATAAAGTCTTATTTATTTAGAAATTTTATTTTCAAACACTAAAAGTATAATGCCGTTTAAAGGGAGCATTATTATAATTAAATACATGAAAAGATACAAGTGGATAGCCAGCACATGCTGCATAAACTCCTCTGTATCCATAGTCTGTATCTATTATTTTCATTTTTTACAAAAATTAAGTGACCACTTATGTATGTTAATATTGAGTTTCAACTGATTATAAAACAATGAATTACAAACTTAGCATATATCTGAAAGAGATAGAATGCTTGCCTTATATGTTAGTCATGACAAATGAGGAGTATACCATAAAAATAAAATTAAAATTACTATCCTGACACGAACAAAACTGAGTAGATAGGGAATATGATGACAGTTTAGGATTATTGCTAATACTGAGAAAACCTTTCAGAAGATAGCATACCCCACATTGTTCTTCGTTAGAATAATAGTGCTTTATTACAAAGAAAAAAAAAAGCACTCGCTGAATACAACCAACAACTTAATAAAAGTTTAAAAGAAAAAAGAAAAAAATGCAGTTGGGAAGCCGTAAGGCAGAAACATTGACCAGAAGGGAAAGCATAGATTGAAACATGGCAAAAAGTTAGAACAGAAAAAAGAAAATAAAATAAGCTAGAGATAGGGAGTGGATGGAGGCAAACTCAGAGACAGAAAAAAATGAGCAAAAGGATCATTAATAAATCTGTGAGGCTGTTAGCTGAGGACATGTGAACTCATAAATATGAAGACTCCCCCCCCATGAGGGTCTCAGAATTGCGTGGTTAAACATGCAGATGAGCTGTATGTGAACACATTCACATGTCCCAACACCCACCACTCCCCCCTGCTTTATAGCTAAAGACAAAAGTAGAAGGTTGAGGATTGAGTCTGGAGCTCTCTTCTAATGGTATTTTCATCCTGGTGTGTAGGAAGTGTTGGAAACAATAAGGTTATTCTTAAGACATCATTCCTTGCTTTCTATGGAAAAAGTATCATACCCAGTGTAAGAAAACAATCTCTACTCAGGAGAATTCAAAATCCTACCCAGAAGGAATACAATATTGGGATCATCGTATTATTATAAGAATTATTTTTCAAAATTCAGAAAGAGTAGCACGTTTTGAAATTTTTATTACTTTAACAAGCATCACTACAAAAGCAGGTTGTTGTTTTGTTTTGTTAATTTTAAAAAATTGTTGTTGTTTTAGAACAATATCAAGCCAAGCTAAAGTTAATAAGGTGAAAGAAAACCAGTCAGTTTTCATCTGCTGTAACTACACTCTGTTGACATCTTTACATGGTCATGTTCATGTGCGTGTGAATTTTAGAAAAAAGCTCACAGTCTGCACCAATTTTTAGTGTCAATTAACCAAGTAGCTACAATCATTGTTATTTTAATAACTGTATTTATTTCAAAGAAACCCAAGTAATGCAGCTTCCTGCAAAAGACTTGAAACTGACTAAGCTCTCCGGGCATCAGCATTTTTAAGGAAAGAGGTTCACAGTTTACCATGTTATTTATAAGCATATTGGAAGAGAAAGATTAAAAATGGCATTGTAAGTGTCTCCCTAAATTTTATGCCTGCCAACTCTTTACTCATATTGCAGAAAAAGAAAAGAGTATAAACTAAGAGGATATAATCTACTCACACCTTGATTAAACCAAGGCAGAAAACTCCCCAAAGTTTCTGTGTCATTCTGGAGAAATGCCTATGGAAGCTATCTGATGAAGCCAGTCATTCTGTAAAAGCTCTCACATTTGTGGAGGCTCCGTCATGTACCCTTTTAGCTGACCACCTCCAGGAAGCCTCCAGATATCAGTCCAATTCTATACTTCCCTGCTCCTAGCACCAGATTATATTCTCAAGCAGCATGTATAAACCTTGATGTACTTGATGCTCTCAAACTAGATCATACTGTCTTGAAGAAGCTTCCGTTACAGCCCACCTAGGACAGAAAGTAGTAGTTTTGCACATTTAGAAGATGCTAAATATTTCAGTTCAAGCCTGAGTCATCATGCTTAATGTATTTACCAGGGATTCCAAATTTGTCACACAAGGATATTTGAGTCAGCCAGTACTGTTACCACATATAATTTGTTTAGGAGCTGAGTATTTTTATAATGGTTGTTGAGTATGATGAATCTAAGAAGAATTCAAAACCCATATTTTGTATTTATTACAAATTTTCTAAAGTTAGAAAAAGTTATACTCAAAATTACCAAAGAAGATCTTTGAGGAAAAATTCTTTTAGGTTTGGGGAGAAATAAGAAGAATACCACATTTGTGAAACTAACTTCCCTTATTTGATCCTTCAACTCTAGTGGATTTACTTCTGGATTAAATGGGTCATGGATACATTGATTATAATTGCCAAATCCAAAAATCCCGAAGTGGTCTGTTGAGACAATATTTGTAAATAGGAGAATCAATATTTGCTGGAGAATCTGGAATAGTGGTCTAAGACAGACTTTTTATGTCTCACTCATCTGGACTTAGCAAATGTTCCTGGATATGTTCCAAGACTTCAACCTGGCTAGAGAGTTAAAGGGAAAAACTCATTTTCACTCTTCTGAAAAGGAACTTGACCTCCACCTTCAAGTTCTTATCCAACAGCATAATTACTGGGAACATACTTAACCAGTTGTGGAGAAGATTTCAACGTCTATATTTATCCAGTTTTTCTTGGAAAATTTTAGAACTCCAATTTCTAGTTGTTAGCTTGTAGCAGTCTGTGACGCTTAAAGGGTATGAAGCAGCCCTTGTTGTGGCCATTTCTGAAAACAATGCCTCATCCTGCATCTGGGTACCACATGCAACTTCCTTCAGTGTGCCGTATCTTGAACACATTGCTTCTGAAACGTCTGAAATGTTTCTCAAAAGGATGAGTTTATCTCTCCAACATTCCCAAGTTAATGCCTTGGCATAAATCCAAGACAATCACAAAGTTTAACTTTGCAGGCTGTGGAAAGATGATAGTGATTGGAAAAAGACTAAGACTGGGTACCAATCACCTTGGTTTCTAATCTCACCTATGAAACAGGCTTAGAGATAAGTCTCTTTACCTCTCTGGGATTGAACAGAATAATTTATACAGTCTTGCCAGCTTTATCAATTCTAATATTATGTAATATGAGGAGTCTGGAAATATCTCTACTCTTTCTCAGCAATTACCATGACAATAATATATTGTCAATAAGTGTATGTAACATTCTCCTTTCTCTTTCTCTACATAAAGTGTTATCTGTTCATTCAGCCAGTTATATAACCTAGGCATTGACAGACCCTGTATCAATTAGGGTTCTTCTGGTTGGAGTAATAAAACATGATTTAAATTCATGCAAGAACAAGGCAGAATTTTTTATAATTATGACCTGAATAAAATCTGGAATATCCTGTAGACCCATCCTGTCACAGTCAAAGAAATGTGCTCTCACAATCTAATTTAATTATTGATTAAAAAAATAACTCCTGTCTTTCCTGAAGTCTCTCAAATGAATTCAAAGAGATACGATTTATAATTCAAAGAAGTATTTCATAAAATCTTCCACTGTCAATCCTCTCTCGACAGCTGTCATACTGAAGCCAGCTTACAGTCCCTCTTTCAACTCCTTCAGCATTCACTCCTAATCAGAGCTTCCCCATTTCTTCCCTCCTCCATTTCTTCAAATTCTCATAATTCTGTGTGTTTTTAATCCCCCTTCCAATGTAAAGTAAAAGTCTCTTTTTTTCTAATGTTTCAGGTCTATCTACCAATCACTCAGAATCAATTCTACAAAGCCAAGGAACTTTGCTGAAAAACTTGGAACCAACTTTAGGAAGCAAAGAAAAAGAGGAAAAAGAAGCAAGATTATCTCAATGGGTATATTAAAAAGGGAAAAATCAAACTTTAACTTTACATACTTTCTTTTCTTTTCTACATTTTAACATACAAGAGGGAGGGGTCTCTTGACACTCCATGTGAAGGATGTAGCTAGGCCACTGGAATAAACTAGAAATAGTAGTATGAATATTTTCAAGGGTATCTTTTATTTTTCAATCTCTGCTTTTTGTCTCTGGGCCTGTTTGATTTTGCTTCTTCTTTCCAACTCTAGAAACTGTTCTCCACTACTTTTTTATCTCTATGTAGTAGAAAGCACGTCCTCTGTGAGCTTTCCTTTTAATTTTATATATATTCAGCTACCAGTAGAGTAAATCACCTTTTTGTAATAGGAAGGGATATCATGTCCATTCAACATCTAATAAAAAATAACCAAGTTGACGAGTTTGTATTTTACCAAATACATATTGATGTGGTTGCAAGATGGATTTCTTAAAACACAGTGGGGCTATGGTCTGAGAAGAAAACTATAGGGCCAGTCATAAATTCTAACTCTGATTGCAAGAGTATAATTCCTGCTTATTTAGATAGGCCTAGAGTTTCCTGTGGCTCCTCATTGTTGTTGTTATTTCAGTTGTATTTTACACCATGGTTTCAATGATATATTCCTTACTGTTAGGTGAGACACTTTAAAAATATATTTCTAGGGGCTTCTGGGAAGATGGCGGAAGAGTAAGACGCGGAGATCACCTTCCTCCCCACAGATACACCAGAAACACATCTACACGTGGAACAACTCCTACAGAACACCTACTGAACGCTGGCAGAAGACCTCAGACCTCCCAAAAGGCAAGAAACCCCCCACGTACCAGGGTAGGACAAAAGAAAAAAGAAACAGAGACAAAAGGATAGGGACGGGACCTGCACCAGTGGGAGGGAGCTGTGAAAGATGAAAGGTTTCCACACACTAGGAAGCCCTCTCGCTGGCTGAGACTGTGGGTGGTGGAGGGGGAAAGCTTCGGAGCCACGGAGGAGAGCACAGCAACAAGGGTGTTGGGGGGCAAAGCGGAGAGATTCCCACACAGAGGATTGGTGCCGACCAGCACTTACCAGCCCCAGAGGCTTGTCTGCTCACTCGCTGGGGCTGGTGGGGCTGGGAGTTGAGGCTCGGGCTGCGGTCGGATCACAGGGAGAGGACTGGAGTTGGCTGCGTGAACCCAGCCTGCAGGGGGTTAGTGCGCCATGGCTAGCCAGGAGGGAGGCTGGGAAAAAGTCTGGACCTGCCGAAGAGGCAACAGACTTTTTCTTCTCTCTTGTTTCCTGGTGCGCGAGGAGAGGAGATTAAGAGTGCCACTTAAAGGAGCTCCAGAGACGGGCGCGAGCTACGGCTAAAAGCGCAGACCCCAGAGACAGGCATGAGATGCTAAGGCTGCTGCTGCCGCCACCAAGAAGCCTGTGTGTGAGCACAAGTCACTATCCACACCTCACACCCTGCTTCTGGGGAGCCTGTGTGGCCCGCCACTGCCAGGGTCCCGGATTCCAGGGACAACTTACCCGGGAGAACAAACGGCGTGCCTCAGGCTGGAGCAACGTCACGCTGGCCTCCGCTGCCGCAGGCTCGCCCCGCACTTTGTGCCCCTCCCTCCCCCAGGCCTGAGTGAGGCAGAGCCCCTGCATCAGCGGCTCCTTTAACCCTGTCCTGTCTGAGCAAAGAATAGACGCCCTCCGGCAACCTACACGCAGAGGCGGGGCCAAATCCAAAGCTGAGCCCCTGGGAGCTGTGAGAACAAAGAAGAGAAAAGGAAATCTCTCCCAGCAGCCTCAGAAGCAGTGGATTAAAGCTCCACAATCAACTTCATGTACCCTGCATCTGTGGAATACATGAATAGACAACGAATCATCCCAAATTGAGGAGGTGGACTTTGAGAGAAAGATTTATGATTTTTTCCCCTTTTCCTCTTTTTGTGACTGTGTACGTATATGCTTCTGTGTGAGATTTTGTCTGTAGAGTTTTGCTTCCGCTATTTGTCCGAGGGTTCTATCCATCAGTCTTTTTGGTTTTGTTTTGTTTTTTTTAAATTTTTTTCTTAATAATTACTCTTTATTTTAATAACATTATTTTATTTTACTTTATCTTCATTCTTTCTTTCCTTCCTTCCCTCCTTTAGACAACGAATCATCCCAAATTGAGGAGGTGGACTTTGAGAGCAAGATTTATGATTTTTTCCCCTTTTCCTCTTTTTGTGAGAGTGTATGTGTATGCTTCTGTGTGAGATTTTGTCTGTATAACTTTGCTTCCACCATTTGTCCTAGGGTTCTATCCATCCATTATTTTTTTGTTTTCTCTTAATAATTAGTTTTTTATTTTAATAACTTTATTATATTTTATCTTACTTTATTTTATTTTACTTTATCTTCTTTCTTTCTTTTTTCGCATCCCTCCCTCCTTCCTTCCTTCCTTCCTCCCTCCCTCCCTCCCTCCCTCCTTTCTTTCTTTCTTTGTTTTTTCTGTCTTTCTTTCTACTTCTACTAGTTCTTTCTCTCTACTTTTTCTCCCTTTTATTCTGAGCTGTGTGGATGAAAGGCTCTTGGTGCTGCAGCCAGGAGTCAGTGCTGTGCCTCTGAGGTGGGAGAGCCAACTTCAGGACACTGGTCCACAAGAGACCTCCCAGCTCCACATAATATCAAATGGCGAAAATCTCCCAGAGATCTCCATCTCAACACCAGCACCCAGGTTCACTCAACGACCAGCAAGCTACAGTGCTGGACATCCTATGCCAAACAACTAGTAAGACAGGAACACAACCCCACCCCTTAGCAGAGAGGTTGCCTAAAATCATAATAAGTCCACAGACACCCCCAAAACACACCACCAGACTTGGACTTGCCTAACAGAAAGACAAGATCCAGCTTCATCCACCAGAAGACAGGCACTAGTCCCCTCCACCAGGAAGCCTACGTAACCCACTGAACTAACCTTAGCCACTGGGGACAGACATGAAAAACAATGGAAACTAAGAACCTGCAGCCTGCAAAGAGGAGACCCCAAACACAGTAAGATAAGCAAAATGAGAAGACAGAAAAACACACAGCAGATGAAGAAGCAAGATAAAAACGCACCAGACCTAACAAAGGAAGAGGAAATAGGCAGTCTACCTGAAAAAGAATTCAGAATAATGATAGTAAAGGTATCCAAAATCTTGGAAATACAATGGACAAAATGCAAGAAGCATATAACAAGGACCTAGAAGAATTAAAGATGAAACAAACAATGATGAACAACACAATAAATGAAATGAAAAGGACTCTAGATGGGATCAATAGCAGAATAACTGAGGCAGAAGAATGGATAAGTGACCTGGAAGATAAAATAGTGGAAATAACTACTGCAGAGCAGATAAAGAAAAAAGAATGAAAAGAACTGAGGACAGCCTCAGAGACCTCTGGGACAACATTAAATGCACCAACATTCAAATTATAGGGGTTTCAGAAGAAGAAGAGAAAAAGAAAGGGACTGAGAAAATATTTGAAGAGATTATAGTTGAAAACTTCCCTAATATAGGAAAGGAAATAGTTAATCAAGTCCAAGAAGCAAAAAGAGTCCCATACAGGATAAATCCAAGGAGAAATACACCAAGACACATATTACTCAAACTGTCAAAAATTAAATACAAAGAAAACATATTAAAAGCAGCAAGGGAAAAACAACAAATAACACACAAGGGAATCCCCATAAGGTTAACAGCTGATCTTTCAGCAGAAACTCTGCAAGCCAGAAGTGAGTGGCAGGACACTGGAAATGTGATGAAGGAAAGTGATGAAGGAAAAAAGCCTGCAACCAAGATTACTCTACCCAGCAAGGATCTCATTCAGATTTCATGGAGAAATTAAAACCTTTACAGACAAGCAAAAGCTGAATAGTTCAGCACAACCAAACCAGCTCTACAACAAATGCTAAAGGAACTTCTCTAGGCAAGAAACACAAGAGAAAGAAAAGACCTACAATAACGAACCCAAAACAATTAAGAAAACGGGAATAGGAACATACATATCGATAATTACCTTAAATGTAAATGGAATAAATGCTCCCACCAAAAGACCCAGATTGGCTGAATGGATACAAAAACAAGACCCATATATTTGCTGTCTACAAGAGACCCACTTCAGACCTAGAGACACATACAGACTGAAAGTAAAGGGATGGAAAAAGATATTTCATGCAAATTGAAATTAAAAGACAGCTGGAGTAGCAATTCTCATATCAGACAAAATAGACTTTAAAGACTGTTAGAAGAGACAAAGAAGGACACTATGTAATGATCAAGGGATCAATCCAAGAAGAAGATATAACAATTGTAATTATTTATGTACCCAACATAGGAGCACCTCAATACATAAGGCAAATACTAACAGCAATAAAAGGGGAAGTCGACAGTAACACATTCATAGTAGGGGAATTTAACACCCCACTATCACCAATGGACAGATCATCCAAAATGAAAATAAATAAGGAAACACAAGCGTTAAATGATACGTTAAACAAGATGGACTTAATTGATATTTATAGGACATTCCATCCAAAAAAAACAGAATACACATTTTTCTCAAGTGCTCATGGAACATTGTCCAGGATAGATCATATCTTGGGTCACAAATCAAGCCTTGGTAAATTTAAGAAAATTGAAATTGTATCAAGTATCTTTTCCTACCACAACGCTATGAGACTAGATATCAATTACAGGAAAAGATCTGTAAAATATACAAACACATGGAGGCTAAACAATACACTACTTAATAAAGAAGTAATCACTGAAGAAATCAAAGAGGAAATCAAAAAATACCTAGAAACAAATGACAATGGAGACATGACGACCCAAAACCTATGAGATACGGCAAAAGGAGTTCTAAGAGGGATGTTTATAGCAATACAATCCTACCTTAAGAAACAGGAAACATCTCGAATAAACAACCTAACCTTGTACCTAAAGCAATTAGAGAAAGAAGAACAAAGAAACCCCAAAGTTAGCAGAAGGAAAGAAATCATAAACCTCAAATCAGAAATAAATGAAAAAGACATGAAGAAAATGATAGCAAAGATCAATAAAACTAAAAGCTGGTTCTTTGAGAAGATAAACAAAATTGATAAACCATTAGCCAGACTCATCAAGAAGAAAAGGGATAAGGCCCAAATCAATAGAATTAGAAATGAAAAAGGAGAAGTAACAACTGACACTGCAGAAATACAAAAGATCATTAGAGATTACTACAAGCAACTCTTTGACAATAAAATGGACAACCTGGAAGAAATGGACAAATTCTTAGAAGTGCACAACCTGCCAAGACTGAATCAGGAAGAAATAGAAAATATGAACAGACCAATCACAAGCACTGAAATTGAAACTGTGATTAAAAATCTTCCAACAAACAAAAGCCCAGGACCAGATGGCTTCAGAGGCGAATTCTATCAAACATTTAGAGAAGAACGAACACCTATCCTCAAACTTTTCCAAACTATAGCAGAGGGAGGAACACTCCCAAACTCATTCTACGAGGCCAACATCACCCTGATACCAAAACCAGACAAGGATGTCACAAAGAAAGAAAACCACAGGCCAATATCACTGATAAACATAGATGCAAAAATCCTCAACAAAATACTAGCAAACAGAATACAACAGCACATTAAACAAATCATACACCATGATCAAGTGGGGTTTATTCCAGGAATGCAAGGAATCTTCAATATATGCAAATCAATCAACGTGATACACCATATTAACAAACTGAAGGAGAAAAACCCTGTGATCATCTCAATAGATGCAGAGAAAGGTTTTGACAAAATTCAACACCATTTATGGTAAAAAAACCTGCTGAAAGTAGGCATAGAGGGAACTTTCCTCAACATAATATAGGCCATATATGAGAAACTCACAGCCAACATCATCCTCAATGGTGAAAAACTGAAAGCATTTCCACTAAGGTCAGGAACAAGACAAGGTTGCCCACTCTCACCACTCTTATTCAACATAGTTTTGGAAGTTTTAGCCACAGCAATCAGAGAAGAAAAGGAAATAAAAGGAATCCAAATCGGAAAAGAAGAAGTAAAGCTGTCACTGTTTGCAGATGACATGATACTATACATAGAGAATCCTAAAGATGCTACCAGAAAACTACTAGAGCTAATCAATGAATTTGGTAAAGTAGCAGGATACAAAATTAATGCACAGAAATCTCTGGCATTCCTATATACTAATGATGAAAAATCTGAAAGTGAAATCAAGAAAACACTCCCATTTACCATTGCAACAAAAAGAATAAAATATCTAGGAATAAACCTACCTAAGGAGACAAAAGACCTGTATGCAGAAAATTATAAGACACTGATGAAAGAAATTAAAGATGATACAAACAGATGGAGAGATATACCATGTTCTTGGATTGGAAGAATCAACATTGTGAAAATGACTCTACTTCCCCAATCTTCAGAACGAAAAAGGGAGCTGGAGGAATCAGGCTCCCTGACTTCACACTATACTACAAAGCTACAGTAATCAAGACAGTATGGTACTGACACAAAAACGGAAAGATAGATCAATGGAACAAGATAGAAAGCAGGAAACCATAAACAAGACCAAAAGGCAACCCTCAGAATGGGAGAAAATATTTGCAAATGAAGCAACTGACAAAGGATTAAACTCCAAAATTTATAAGCAGCTCATGCAGCTTAATAACAAATAAAACAAACAGCCCAATCTAAAAATGGGCAGAAGACCTAAATAGACATTTCTCCAAAGAAGATATACAGACTGCCAACAAATACATGAAAGAATGTCCAACATCACTAATCGTTAGAGAAATGCAAATCAAAACTACAATGAGATATCATCTCATACCAGTCAGAATGGCCATCATCAAAAAATCTAGAAACAATAAATGCTGGAGAGGGTGTGGAGAAAAGGGAACCTTCTTACACTGTTGGTGGGAATGTAACTTGAGACAGCCACTGTGGAGAACAGTATGGAGGTTCCTTAAAAAACTACAAATAGTACTATATTATGACCCAGTAATCCCACTACTGGGCATATACCCTGAGAAATCCATAATTCAAAAAGAGTCATGTACCAAAATGTTCATTGCACCTCTATCTACGATAACCCAGAGATGGAAACAACCTAAGTGTCCATCATCGGATGAATGGATAAAGAAGATATGGCACATATATACAATGGAATATTACACAGCCATAAAAAGATACGAAATTGAGCTATTTGTAATGAGGTGGATAGACCTAGAGTCTGTCATACAGAGTGAAGTAAGTCAGAAAGAGAGACAAATACCATATGCTAACACATATATATGGAACTTAAGAAAAAAAAAATGTCATGAAGTACCTAGGGGTAAGACAGGAATAAAGACACAGACCTACTAGAGAATGGACTTGAGGATATGGAGAGGGGGAAGGGGAAGGTGTGACAAAGCGAGAGAGAGGCATGGACATATATACACTACCAAACGTAAGGTAGATAGCTAGTGAGAAGCAGCCGCATAACACAGGGATATCAGCTCGGTGCTTTGTGACCGCCTGGAGGGGTGGGATAGGGAGGGAGGGGGGGAGGGAGGGAGATGCAAGAGGGAAGAGATATGGGAACATATGTATATATATAACTGATTCATTTTGTTGTAAAGCAGAAACTAACACACCATTGTAAAGCAATTATACTCCAATAAAGATGTTAAAAAATTAAAAAAAAAAAAAGCTAAAGGGAAGTTTCACAGGGCAGAGTACAGTAAATGCAGAAATGGAAATAAATGTGTGTAACACAACAGCCCTAGTTCTTACATCACAGATGTTCTTTGTTAACACCATTTATGTTTTTTTTAACCTAATTAGGGAGATTTAATTTCTTATATTCATGAATGTTCACTAGTAGACTATATACAGTATATGATTTTAAACTGAAATAAATATTGCCCATAATCACAAACAAATAAATAAATAAATAAAAATATATTTCTAGAGATAAAACATTTTGCTCATTATTCATTGTATATCTTTTCACAATATTGTCACATGATTTAGTTTTCCTAATGAAACCTATCAGATGTTTATTTTACCTAAAATCTTGTTTCAGACTAGTAAGGTATTAAAATTTTTCAGTATTCTCATTGTGTAGATGATGAGACTGAGAGACTTACCAAAGACCACATAGCTGGTAAGAGAAAAACACAGCAATTTATCTCTCTTTACTGCTCATTTAGTTTCATACTTGGGTCATTTCATTGTCAGTAAACCTGTTCTATACATTGGAGGAAGATTAAACTTAGGATTCTTGCTGGGTTAGCATATATAATTTTCAAAAGAAAACTAAAGATAGAACCAGTAGCTTTGCAATTTTATACAACTTAATATACTAGTTAAACTCATTGTTGAGCTAGGTCCAAAGTCATATGACCCAGGAAATTCATAAAATTATGCATTTTCTTTGTATCTTAGTATCTAGAGTAATAGTGAATTCTTCCATGGTTTTAAATGTACATAAGTAGTTTTAAAATGACCTTCAATCAAATACCTGAATTCCAGGTGTTCAGGAAGAATTCATTTAGAGTGTAAAACTGGATTTGAAGTTTCTTTAGTCAAACATATTCACCTAGATTTTGCATTTCTACATTTTGCATTCTTACATCCAAAAAAGGAGGGAGCAAAAAGGAAGAGAAAAGATCATGCTACTTAATTTAATCAAGATAAAGGGAAAGTAGGGAAGGAAGAATGAGCAAAGATAGGGCCTAATGAGTTAACAACACTAACTATAGAGACCAGCAAAATCATGGGGCACAGCAAGCAAGCTTAAAAAATTTTCTTGGTTATCCAGCTATGTAAGCAGCAACAATACAGTAGGTATACAGAAAGATCCAGACTGAGCAACTCTCCATTCAAAGCCAAATTCACACAGATAACATGCACATTAGAAGATGGGGTAGGTAGGATGGGGGTTGCCTCTCAGGAGGAACTGAGAGGCAAGTCAGAAGCTTCTATAGATTAGTTGGGGAACCAAACTTAGGGAATTTTGTCTTTGTGATGGTTAATTTTATGTGTCACCTTGACTGGGCTAAGTGATGATCAGATAGCTGGTAAACTTTATTTCTGGGTATGTCAGTGAAGGTACTTTAAGAAGACATTACCGTTTGAATCAGTAAGTGACTGAGCAAAGAAGATTTGCCCTCATCAATGTGGGTGGGCACCATCATCACAACTACTGGGGGCCCAAATAGAGCAAAAAGGTGGAGGAAGGATAAATTCTCTTTCTCTCTTCTTAAGCTGGGCTATCCAACGTTATCCTTCCCTCAAACATTAGAGTTCTTGGTTCTCCTGGTTTGACTTCAGACTGAATTATACCACCAATTTTCTTAGTTCTCCAGCATGCAAATGTCATATTGTGACATATCTGAGCTTCCATAATTGGATGAGTCAATTTTTTAATAGATATTATTTTATCTATTTATTTATCTATCTATATCTTATTGGTTCTGTTTCCTTGCAGAATCTAACTAATATGGCCCTAGGGTGAAGAAGTTCTGAACGTATTTTGTCTGGCCAAGGACATTTTGAAGTAGTAGAATAACCTCTTGGTCTCAGTCGTTTAAGTTACTAGATGCCCCAGGCTGCTCCTGACAGCAGTGATTAAAAAAATTATAGATTGACCCCTGGAGATCTGAGTCTAGGCATATTGAGAGCTGTGATTAGTTTTGAGTAGGTTTGATATATAACACCACAGTGATTATGGTGCACCATTCAGAATAACTACAGTTTTCACTTGTTGATTAAGGAAGGTAGGGTTGTTATAAATATATATGTTAAAATTTATGACAATTTTTAAAGAGATGTTTTCCATTTGGGATATACATTCTTTGGTCCTAAAAACTTAAGAACAAAATGCTGCTCTTTAGTCAACCTATCAAGTTTCAAATTAGTCTGAAAAGGCTCTGTCTCATTCTGTTTCTTCTAAATGCCTCTTTAGAATTTGACTTTCTCATTAAAATAGAAATGGTAAGAATACACTAAAACAGACTTGCTGTGGCACAGCCAACACACACACCCTCTGTGATTTTCCCTATCTAAGTTCAGAAATATCTCTGGTTCCCTCCACATTGCCAACTCACACTGAATATTCACGTTCATCCTCATTTATTTATGTTCAGCCTAGATAATAGAAAGAAATTCACATTGAGGGTTCAAGACAGCAGAGTAGAAGGACGTGAACTCACTCCGTCTTGCAAGAGCACTGGAGTCACAACTAATTACTGAACAATCATCAACAGGAAGACACTGGAACTCCCTAAAAAATATACCCCACATCCAAAGACAAAGGAGAAGCTACAATGAGATAGTAGGAGGGGTGCAATCACAATAAAATCAAAACCCATAACTGCTGGGTGGGTGACTCACAAACTGGAGAAAAATTATACCACAGAAATCCACCCACTGGAGTAAAGCTTCTGAGCCCCATGTCAGGCTTTCCAACCTGGGGGGGTGGTCCCACAATGGGAGGGGGAATTCCCAGAGAATCAGACTCTGAAGGCTAGTGGGATTTGATTGCAGGACTTCGACAGGACTGGGGGAAACAGAGACTCCACTCTTGGAGGGCACACACAAAGCAGTGTGTGCATCAGGACCCAGAGGAAGGAGTAATGACCCCATAGGAGACTGAAACAGACCTACCTGCTAGTGTTGGAGGGTCTCCTGCAGAGTTGGGGGTGGCTATGGCTCATGGTGGGGACAAGGACACTGACAGCAGAAGTACTGGGATTTACTCCTTGGCATGAGCCCTTCCGGAGTCTGCCATTAGCCCCACCAAAGAGCCTGTAGTATCCAGTGCTGGGTCATCTCAGGTCAAAACACCAACAGGGAGGGAATTCAGGCCCACTCATCAGCAGACAAGCAGATTAAAGTCCTACTGAGCTCTGCCCATCAGAGCAACTCCCAGCTCTACCCACCACCAGTCCCTCCCATCAGGAAACTTGCACAAGCCTCTTAGATAGCCTCATCCACCAGAGGGCAGACAGCAGAAGCAAGAAGAACTACAATCCTGCAGCCTGTGGAACGAAAACCACATTCACAGAAAGATAGACAAAATGAAAAGGCAGAGGACTAGGTACTATATGAAGGAACAACATAAAACCCCAGAAAAACAATTAAATGAAGTGGAGATAGGCAACCTTCCAGAAAAAGAATCCAAAATAATGATAATGAAGATGAACCATGACCTTGGAAGAGGAATGAAGGCAAAGATAGAGAAGATGCAAAAATAAAGAACAAACACTTAGAAGAATTAAAGAACAAACAAACAGAGATGAACAATATAATAACTGAAATGAAAAATACACTAGAAGGAATCAATAGCAGAATAAGTGAGGCAGAAGAATGGAGAAGTGACCTGGAAGACAGAATGAGGGAATTCACTGCCACAGAACAGAATAAAGAAAAAAGAATGAACAGAAAAGAAGACAGCCTTTTTCTCATAAAAGACCGCTGGGACAGCTTTAAACACAACAACATTCGCATTATAGGGGTCTCAGAAGGAGCAGAGAGAGAGAAAGAACCCAAGAAAATATTTGAAGAGATTATAGGTGAAAACTTTCCTAACATGGGAAAGGAAATAGCCATTTAAGTCCATGAGCACAGGGAGTCTCAGGCAGGATAAACCCAAGGAGAAACAAGCCGAGACACATAGTCATCAAATTGAAAAAAATTAAAGACAAAGAAAAATTATTAAAAGCAGCAAGGGAAAAATGACAACATACAAGGGAACTCCCATAAGGTTAACAGCTGATTTCTCAGCAGAAACTCTACAAGGCAGAAGGAAGTGGCATGATATACTTAAAGTGATGAAAGGGAAGAACCTACAACCAAGATTACTCTACCCAGCTAGGATCTTATTCAGGTTCAATGGAGAAATCAGAAGCTTTACAGACAAGCAAAACTAATACAATTCAGCACCACCAAACCAGCTCTACAACAAATGCTAAAGGAATTTCTCTAAGTGGGGAAACACAAGAGAAAAAAGGGACCTACAAAAACAAACCCAAAACAATTAAGAAAATGGTCATAGGAACATATATATCGATAATTACATTAAATGAGAATGGATTAAACGCTCCAACCAAAAGACACAGGCTCGCTGAATGGACACAAAAACAAGACCCATATATATGCTGTCTACAAGAGACCTACTTCAGACTTAGGGGCATGTACAGACTGAAAGTGAGGGGATTGAAAAAGATATTACATGCAAATGGAAATCAAAAGAAAGCTGGAGTAGCAATACTCACATCAGATAAAATAGGCTTCACAATAAGTATGTTACAAGACAAGGAAGGACACTACATAGAGATCAAAGGATCAATCCAAGAAGAAGATACAATAATTATAAACATATATGCAATGAACATAGAAGCACCTCAATACATAGGGCAAATGCTAAAAGCTATAAAAGAGGATATTGACAGTAACACAATAGTAGTGGGGGACTTTTAAACCTCACTTACACCATTGGACAGGTCATCCTTAACACCTCAATTACACCATTGGACAGATCATCCAGACAGAAAATTAATAAGGAAACACAAGCTTTAAATGACACAATAGACCTGATAGATTTAAGTGATATTTTTAGGACATTCCATCCCAAAACAGAAGATTACACTTTCTTCTCAAATACACAAGAAACATTCTCCAGGATAGATCACATCTTGGGTCACAAATCAAGCCTTGGTAAATTTAAGAATATTGAAACGATATCAAGCATCTTTTCCAACCACAATGCTATGAGATAAGAAGTAAATAACAGGGGGAAAAAATGTAAAAAACAAAAACAAAAAAACACATGGAGGCTAAACAATACATTACTAAATAATCAAGAAATCACTGAGGAAATCAAGAAATACTTAGAAACAAATGACAATGAAAACACGATGATCCAAAACCTATGGGATGCAGCAAAAGCAGTTCTAAGAGGGAATTTTATAGTTATAAAAGCCTACCTCAAGAAACAAGAAAAATTTCTAGTAAACAATCTAACCTTACACCTAAATGAACTAGAGAAAAAAGGACAAAGAAAACCCAAAGTTGGTAGAAGGAAAGAAATCATAAAGATCAGAGCAGAAATAAATGAAATAGAAACAAAGAAAACAATGGCAAAGATCAATAAAACTAAAAGCTGGTTCCTTGAGAAGATAAACAAATTGATAAACCTTTAGCCAGACTCATCAAGAAAAAGAGGGATAGGACTCAAATCAATAAAATTAGAAACTAAAAAGGAGAAACTTCAACAGACAACGCAGAAATACACAGAATCATAAGAGACTACTACAAGCAACTCTATGCCAATAAGATGGACAACCTGGAAGAAATGGACAAATTCTTAAAAAGGTATAAGCTGCCAAGGCTGAACCAGAAAGAAATAGAAAATATGAACAGACAAATCACAAGTAATGAAATTGAAAGTGTGTTTAAAAATCTTCCAACAAACAAAGTCCAGGACCAGATGACTTCAGAGGTGAATTCTATCAAACATTTAGAGAAGAGCTAACACCCTTCCTTCTCAAACTCTTCCCCAAAATTGCAAAGAACATTCCCAAACTCATTCTACTAGGCCACTATCACCCCAGAACCAGACAAAGATATCACAAAAAAAGAAAATTACAGACCAATATCACTGAAGAAAATTCAGTGATGAATATTTCACTGAAATGCTAGCAAACAGAATCCAACAACACATTTAAAGGATCATACACCATGATCAAGTAGGATTTATCCCAGGGATGCAAGCATTTTCCAGTATATGCAAATCAATCAATGTAATACAACATATTAACAAACTGAAGAATAAAAACCATATGATCATCTAAATAGATGCAGAAAAAGCTTTTGACAAAATTCAGCACCCATTTATGATAAAAACTCTCCAGAAAGTGGGCATAGAGGGAACGTACCTCAACATAATAAATGCCATATAGGACAAGCCCACAGCAAACATCATTCTCAATGGTGAAAAACTGAAAGCATTTCCTCTAAGATCAGGAACAAGACAAGGATGTCCACTCTCGCCACTATTATTCAACATAGTTTTGGAAGTCCTAGCCACAGCAATCTGAGAAGAAAAAGAAATAAAAAGAATACAAATTGGAAAAGAAGTAAAACTGTCACTGTTTGCAGATGACATGATCGTATACATAGATAATCCTAAACATGCCACCAGTAAACTACTAAAGCTAATGAATGAATTTGGTAAAGTTTCAGGACACAAAATTAATGCAAACAAATCTCTTGCATTCTTATATACTAACAATGAACTATCAGAAAGAGAAATTAAGGAAACAATCCCATTCACCATTGCAATGAAAAGAATAAAATACCTAGGAACAAACCTACCAAAGGAGGTAAGAGACCGGTACCCAGAAAACTACAAGACACTGATGAAAGAAATCAAAGATGACACAGAATGATGGAGAGATATACCATGTTCTTGGATTGGAAGAATCAATATTGTGAAAATGACTATACTACCCAAAGCAATCTACAGATTAAATGCAATCCCTATCAAAATGCTGATGGCATTTTTTTTTTACAGAACTAGAACAAAAAATCTTAAAATTTTTATGGAGACACAAAAGACATCAAATAGCCAAAGCAATCTTGAGGGAAAAAAGCAGAGCTGGAGGAATCAGAGTCCCTGACTTCAGACTATACTACAAAGCTACAGTAATCAAGAATATGGTACTGGCACAAAAATAGAAATTTACATCAATGGAACACGATAGAAACCCCAGAGATAAGCCCACACACCTATGGTCAACTAATCTATGACAATGGAAGCAAGGTTATACAATGGAGAAAAGACAGTCTCTTCAATAAGTGGTGCTGGGAAAACTGGACAGCTACATGTAAAAGAATGAAATTAGGAAGCTCCCTAACACCATACACAAAAATAAACTCAAAATGGATTAAAGACCTAAGTGTAAGACCTAACACTATAAAACTCTTAGAGGAAAACATAGGCAGAACACTCTTTGACATAAATCACAGCAAATTCTTTTTTTGATCCACCTCCTAGAGTAATGCAAATAAAAACAAAAATAAACAAATGGGACTTAATGAAACTTAAAAGCTTTTTGCACAGCAAAAATAACTATAAACAAGATGAAAAGACAACCCTCAGAATGGGAGAAAATATTGCAAACGAATCAACAGACAAAGGATTCATCTCCAAAATATATAAACAGCTCATGCTTGTCAATATTAAAAAAAACAAATGACGCAATCAAAAAGTGGGCAGAAGACCTAAATAGACATTTCTCCAAAGAAAGACATACAGAAGGCCAACAGACACATGAAAAGCTGCTCAACATGACTAATTATAAGAGAAATGTAAATCAAAACTACAATGAGGTATCACCTCACCCTGATTAGAATGGGCTTCAACAGAAAATCTACAAACAATGAATGCTGGAGAGGGTGTGGCGAAAAAGGAACCCAGTTGCACTGTTGGTGGGAATGTAAGCTGATACGGCCACTATGGAGAACAGTATGGAGGTTCCTTAAAAAACTAAAATAGAATTATCATATGACCCAGCAATCCCACTACTGGGTATATACCCAGAGAAAACCATAATTCAAAAAAGACACATGCACCCCAATATTCCTTGTAGCACTATTTACAATAGCCAGGTCATGGAAGCAACCTAAATGCCCATCAACAGACGAATGGATAAAGAAGATGTTGTACCTATAAACAATGGAATATTACTCAGCCATAGAAACGAACGGAATTGGTTCATTTGTGGAGACGTGGATGGACCTAGAGACTGTCATACAGAATGAAGTAAGAGTGAAGAAAGAGAAAAATATCATATATTAACGCATATATGTGGAATCTAGAAATATGGTACAGATGAACTGGTTTGCAAGGCAGAAATAGAGAACAAACATATGGACACCAAGGGAGGAAAGTGGGGAGTGGTGGGTTTGTGGTGGTGGAATGAGTTGGGAGATTGGGATTGCCATATATATTCTATTATGTATAAAATAGATAACTAATAAGAACCTGCTATATAAAAATTAAAATAAAATAAAATTCAAAAAAATTAAAAATGCAGAGGGAATTCCTTCTGCTTTATAGAATGGTTGCCATAGAGTGGACCATATTTGCTTATGAAAGCCAGTCTTTCAACTGCATTCATCTGTGACAATAAATTTAAGGTTTACACCAACAAAGAGAGCAGAGAGAGAAAAATGAAACACTTTTCCAGAGCTTGACTGTAGCTGTTATTTTTTGTTAGGGATATAAGAGTTTATAAGAAAGTACCTCTCAAAGATGGAATGCTTATATGTATATTCTTTACAGATGAAACTTTAAAGAAAAACCCATCAATAGAATCCTGTAAATGTACATGTACAGAAACATATGTGAGCACAAATGGCAATATTTAAAATGATCTGAAGTCAGAAAACTGCAATAAAAGCATATTCCTTTAAGAAAAAAAAAGAAATTCACATTGACTTAAAGGATTTCTGATGAGCAGTAAACACAAAATTAACTTTCTTAAAACTTCAAGATTTATGTCAATGAAAAGAAGAGTTAAAAAAGAAAAAATTAAAAGTACTTAAGTGGGTTCTTCCTTTAGGTCTATTTAAATGTTATATATATATATCTTCGAAAACACCATGGATATAAAAAAGTGTATAGCTTATAAGCTGTATGAATAAGCAAGCAACATTTCTAATTTTCTTACCTGTGAAATGGGGATGATATTAATTCACTTCAAGGGTGATTGTGAACCAAAAAATTTGTTAAGTGTTGTCCAAAATGCAATGCACGCCATTATTATAATCACTGATGTAAAGCTCCATCTGGATTGGTAGTCAAACAAGAGGTCACCAAATGCCAGATGGATGGCATAAAGATGATCACAGTAACTACTCAAATTTTGAAGTTGGAAAAATATAATTCAGAGGGTCTAACCCAGACCTACTGAATTAAAACCTCTGCAGATGAATCTGAATTTATTTTAAAGTTCCCGTGGTAATTCTGATAGCTGGCCAAATTTGGATTTTAGTGAATAAACACACGTTAAAACGGCTGATATTAATACCAGTTTTAACAGCTAATTTTTACTGTGTGTTTATGGTTTACCTGGCATTTTGCTATGTGTGATATATGACACATTCTTGTAACCACCATAGAAAGGAAGAGCTGTAGGTTAATCTCATTTGACAAATTAGGAAACAGGAAGAGAGGTGAAGTAACTCCCTGAAGTTGATAGAGTGGGATGATGCCAAAGCTGGCACCCAAACATAGGTCTTCCTGGAAACTTAGGTCTTCCTGACTCCAGAACTAGCCCAGTAATATTCAATAGTTTACTATACCATCCATTCTAAAACACTGTTCAGACACTCTTCTAATTTTTTTCCTGTGGAGTTCAGTAGCTCCATAACAACTAAAACCATTTGAGCACATTCTTCTTTTTTGAATGATTGTGTTTTGAGCAACGGGTAAGGAATGTGTTTCCAATTACAAATCCGTATGAAATTATGAATAGATTCCCCTCAATTCCTCCTCTGTTCCTTTTATAGTGTCAACACATTTGTAGCTTTTAGAATTACCTACACATTTTAGAACTAATTAGAAAATTTTAAAAATTATGAAATATTCACAAAGCCTTTCTAACTTTTTTTTTTCCTTTCTAAACAAGAACAACAGCAAATGCCCCTTTCCTTTTAGAAAGCTGCTTATCACCAAAAGAAGCTAATGCATCCAAGCACCATTTTTTTTTTTTTTTTTTGGTCTTTATTTGCTGACTTCCATTTTAACTTACTTGCTAGTTTCCAGACATGAACATGGATCTATTGATGATATGGACTTAGAATTATATGTGAAAGGTCAGTTATAGTTACCAAGGGGAATTTTTAGCTTTGCATTAGTAAGGATGCTGACCACACCTCTGCAGCAAGAGACCCAAAAACAGAGTGGTTTATGCAATACACATTTTTTTAAATTTTACAAAGTCATTCAGGGCTGTTACAGAGGGTAAAAGAGATCAAACATCCAGGATTCTTCTATCTTTTGGTCTTTGCCTTCCTCCACACGTGGTGCACAGATCACGGTTTAAGGATGCCACTTACCCAGACATGCAGTAAAGCCAACGTGAAAAGAAAAAGGGAGGGAGAAGTGCACCTCTTTCTTTTAATGCCGTGACCCCAAAGTTGCTCACATCTCTTTTGCTCCTATGGCATTGGAAAGAACCTAGTCACATGGCTACACCTAGGTGCATGGGAGACTGTACAGTACTGCTAGATGTGCAACCATGCACTTAGGTAGGACTTACATTACTATATACGAAGAAAATGGAGGAGAAAGCAACTGGCAGCCTCTGCCACCATCTTGAAGATCCCCATTGTTTCGTAGGTAAACATTTATGAGTGTTTAGAAGAGGTACAGTTCTATTTTTTCTACCTTGATGCTGTTTCTTGACCTAGTTCACCTAATCTGTGGTTAGAATTTAATAAGGAAAGCTTATTTATGTCAAAGATCAGAACAGATGCCTACAGCATAAGTAAACATTTCTTCTTTTTTGACTGTGCCATCTCTCCAGCTGCTAATGAGATCCTGATGGATGAGAGCTTTACAATAAACACTCAGATATTTTAAAGAAAATATTTTCTATTAATGTAGTGCAGCTTCAGTGCCTTCTGTCAAATTAGGCAATCGTCTACTAGTGAAAGAAGCATAAAAAAATAGAAAGGACATTTAACATTCAACAAATGTAAGGAAACATTCTTCCTATTCTTGACTCTACAGGTGACTAGCTGAATGGGCTTGGACAAGATATACTGTGGTCTTTAAAGGGTTGTGGGCAAAATAATCATCCTCCAAATACCTCCAGATCTTAATCCCCAGAACCTGTAAATATGGCAAAGGGGAATTAAGCCTGCAGATGGAATAAAGGCTGCTAATCAGCTGACCTTGAGATGGTGAGTTATACTGTATAATCCTTGTGGGCCGAATATGATCACAAGGGTATTGTTTATAATCATTATATTTGTGGTAACTTGTTATAGCAGTAATAGAAAATGAATACCCCTGGTTATACTATATTTAGATTCAAGAGTTTTACTGCATGATTCAACTAATCTCTGGGCTGGCACAGTAAATATACCAACTCAGTTAATGCCCTTGACTCCATGAAGTAGTATTACAGGAAACCCACTATTAAGGAAGTTAAGTAATTTGCTCAAAGTCACATAGAAATTGCTCAAAAGCTTATGATCTCCTATTTAAGATACTGTAGTCAAGGATCATAGAGGGCTTCTGATCCATTAATTTTATGATATGTTGAATACCCGAGAATAGGAGCTGACAAACTTTTCTATAAATAGCCACCCAGTAAATGTTTTAGGCTTTGCACACCAAATGTTCTCTGCTCATCCTCCATTCTTCCACTGTGGCGTGAAAGCAGCCCAATAAAACTTATAAAAATTTACAAAAATAAGCAGTGGGCCAAAATTAGCCCATACATATTGTTTACCAACTACTGCTCTAGAATAAAAGAGCTTAAGTATAGGGAAAGCTATGAAGTTGTTTAGCTGAATGGAGATTATTCTCTATGTGTAGGTAAAGACTTAATGGAAGGTGTAACTCATAATGAACTGGACTTTATACTAGTACTTCCCATTGGTTATTCCCTTCCTGATATGCAGCCCTTGCTCCCCTCCAACTCCCGTATCTACACTACTAACTCCTTCTCTCCTTTCACTTTATCATTAAATCTCATCTTCTCTGTGATGCCTACCTGGATCAAACCATTTAAAATGACGACTTTTCTGCCATTATCTCATGATAGATCCTGTTTTCCCTGTTCTATATTCTTTTCTTCTAAGGTATTTCTTAGATTATAAAATATAAAATATTTATTCATCTTATCTATAGTTTAGTGCCTGTTTTCCCCTAATAAAAATGATCTTTGCCTGGTTTGTTTGCTGATCTATCTCACGCACCTAATATAGTACCTAATATATAGCACACTCTCAATAAGTATTTGTTTACTAAATATTGTCCGTGGCATCTTGTTTGTATTTTGTTTTTTTTGGGGGGGGGGTCAGGTCAGATTTGTAAAGTATTAATTTTCTTACTCTTGAAGTGCATAAGTGACCAGAAAACTTCATTTAATAATAAACTTTATTTTCCATTGGGATATCACTCTTTTCGCTGCTTTGTTAGGCACAAACCTGATTTCATTTAACCTACTGAAACTTCCCCCATTCAAATGGATATGAGGTTTTCTATTCCTAACTGGAAACTCACCTTCCAACGCAATTCCAAATATTTGTTGCTTTTCTTCCCAGAGAGTCTCACATCAGTGATCATAAAGCACTTTAAAAATATTTCAGAAACAATTGGCTATTTAAATGCAATCTCCAATATGATAATGAAGGAAAGGAGAGGCGTTGTAAGACACAAGTGAAAGATAGAGCATGCTTGTATTTATCCTAGAGCTATATTGGGATTCCTATAATGATTAATGATGCAATAATATAATAAGAACTCAGTGGCCATGAGGCAGTGGCATTTGCAAATAAAGAATGAGATCGGAAAGTAATCAGGAGCAACTCTGAACTTAGTTAAGGTTCCAAGTTATGCGCCATTTTTTATATCATGTTAGTTCATTTCCTTTCATATTACTACCCTAAATCATTTTGCTCTAAGGAAGAAAGAACAGCTGAGTGGAGTATGAAGATTAACAGGCAGTATATCTATTTCTGTTTGCTACGATGAACACCTAAAGTTTAGAAAAGAAATAGGAAATTCTGGATTCGCAAATTGGATGGGAAAATTGTACAAGAACAGATCTCCTTCTGAACATACTTCCTAACCCTGATCATACTAGAATAATGCAATGTTGGTCCTTATTTAAACCACATCCAAGCTGTGAAGAGACCACAAATATACATGACCAGCAATCACAGCAAATTGAAAGAAATCAAGTCTTCACAACATTTCAATCAAGGTGAGAGCCTGATGATCAGAATGGGGGCTGTTTATTAATTCAAAGTCTACATCTCTGGACTTTTGCATTGCTCTTTCTTGATATCAGCCCCTCTTTGGAAACTCAGACCTCATTTCTAATTGACAGCTTGATAACTCCATTTGGAAATCTTGGCCAAAGGCCACTGACACCATAAACCCATCACGTCCAAAATAGAATTTTCACCTTCCCTTACAATGCCTGTTAATAGCACAAGCCACACAGATTTGATCCCACCTGCACTTCCACTATCTAATCACTTACTAAAATCACAAAATTTTACAGTGGTCCCCACTTTTCTGCAATTTTGCTTCTGCACTTTCAGTTACCCATGGTCAACCACGGTCTGAAAATATTAAATGGGGATTTCCAGAAATAAGCAATTCATAAGTTTTAAATTGGGTGCCATTCTGAGTAACATGATGAAATCTGGCACTGTCCTAATCCAACCTGCTCAGGACGGGAATCATCCCTTTGTCCAGCATATCCTGCCCATTAGTCACTTAGTAGCTGGCTTGGTTTTCAGATTAACTATTGTGGTATTGTGGTGCTTGTATTCAAGTAATCCTTATTTTACTTAGTAATGTCCCCAAACCACAATGGCAGTAATGTTGGCAACTCAGATACTCCAAAGAGAAGCTATAAAGTGCTTCCTTTAAGTGAAAAGGTAAAAATTCTCAACTTAATAAAGAAGAAAAAATTGTATGCTGAGGTTGCTAAGATCTATGGCAAGAATGAATCTTATATTCATGAAATTGTGAAGCAAAATCATTCATTCTAGTTTTGCTGTTGCACTTCAAACTGTATATGTTATGGCCATATGTTATCACTTATCTGTGATAAGTACTTAGTTAGATGGAAAAGGCATTACATTTGTAGAACATTTAGAGAGAGACACACACACACATTCACATAACTTTTATTACAGTTATTACAGTGAATTGCTATAATTGTTCTATTTTATTATTATTGTCATTTATCTCATTGTGCCTAACTTATAAATTAAATTTTATCATGGGTAGGTATGTATAGGAAAAAAAATAGTATACCTAGGGTTTGGGACTATCCACAATTTCAGGCATCCACTGGGGGTCATGGAACATATCCCTTTTGAATAAGGAGGGACTGCTGTATACTCTCAGAGTCCTTCACACTGTTTTCATTTTCACCTACATTACCCATTCAGGACTTTATAACATCTCTACTTTGTCATTATAATAGCCTTCTCACTGGTCTAAAGCCTTCTCTCTCTCCAAGGCAACATCCTGCAACCAGATTAATCTTCTTAAATTATAGCTCTGATGATAATCTGCTCACATACTTCACAAATCTTCAATACCTACCAAATTAAGGATGCATTTCTTCTCTTTGCATTCAGTTCCTCTGAGACTTTGTTGAACTACCTTTCCAGCAGCATCTCCAAAATGCTGTCAAACACAGAGACCAAACTGTGGCAAAACCCCCTTAACATTCCAACATTAGTGCTTTTGTTCACAATGTATTCTCCATCTAGAAAGTCCTCCCTTAACTCTTTTGCCTGTGAAAATTCTACCTGGGAATCTCACACGTGAATCTCTTTGTTAACATATTACTATTTTTCTTAAAATGTTGTATCCCACCTCTGTTGAATATGTGTGATCCTTTGTTAGTATTTTTTATATCCTCATGCCACTCCAATTAAGGCAGGAAAGACTGCTTCATCCGTATTTGTATCCTCCTTGGCTTCTTGCATAGGGTACCATAATGAATAAGCACTCATTACACATATACAGAAAAAAGTATGCTGAAACCAGGAATATGAACAAGAATATGCCTAAAGATTTCTAAAAGTTAGTGAGAGGTTTCCAATCTTTTTACAATTTCAGTTTCTATGTTTTTTACCCTATCCTGAAAATTCTGAATGATGTCATTTTTTTCACAAGGAGACCAAATGTATTGAAATTCAGTTAATCAAATATCAGGAACAACCTAAGTTTCTTAGGGTCTAGAAAAATCTAAGTTTCTTCATGAGCACCTTAAACAACAATATCTGGCCCTAGATCTCAAAACAACTGTTAAGTTTGAAGCAGTGATGAGTATAAATGTTTTGGAGAGATATCTACAACTACTGCAATGTTATATGAAGATATCTGTTAGTTACATAGTTTACAAATGACCTGTGTCACTAATACTTCTGTGATTTATCACCTAAATTACAGATAATAAATAATAGGTTTGTTGCCTATATTGATAACAAAAAAGTATTAAAGAAATAATGTTTCAGTTAAAAGTTAACAAAAAAACACCGTCTTCCCATCTTTTAACGTTGCCATTGCATCTCCATTATAGCATTTATATATGACAAAGTCATCCCACACCAATTTTACATATTTTACAGAATCTTAGCATTTTTTTGCAATGCCCTCTGAGACAGCCCGAGTCATTCTAAACTGTCTCAAAGCAATAGATTTGCCTCAACATCCAAAATCTACAAATAATGACTCCTAAGAGAATTCCACAATAACTTTTATAAATAAATTTATTTTATTTATTTATTTTTGGCTGTGTTATGTCTTTGTTGCTGCGCACGGGCTTTCTCTAGTTGCAGCGAGCAGGGGCTACCCTTTGTTGAGGTGCATGGGCTTCTTACTGCGGTGGCTTCTCTTATTGCAGAACATGGGCTCTAGGCCTGTGGGCTCCAGCAGTTGCAGCATGCGGGCTCAGGAGTTGTGGCTCGCAGGCTCTAGAGCACAGGCTTATTAGTTGTAGCGTATGGGGCTTAGTTGCTCTGCAGCATGTGGGATCTTCCCAGATCAGGGATTGAACCCATGTCCCCTGCATTGGCAGGCGGATTTTCAACCACTGCGCCACCAGGGAAGCCCACAATAATTGTTTTATGACTGCAAAGACCATATTCCAAATAAGGTTACATTCTGAGGTTCTGGGTGAGCCTGTTTTATTTAGAGTACACTATTCAGCCCACCACAATTAATAAAACAGAAGTTTTTCCCATGGTCTACTTTGTCTTAAAGTAGCCACCAATAGAACTTGGGAAGTCAGACTCTAGTGTAAAAATAAGAATAACGATAGCTGGTATTATTTTAGGTGAGCCCTAAATCTGATCACTGGTGTCCTTATAAAAAGAGGAAAAGACATACAAAGACACACAGAGAGAAGAATGTCATGTGAAGACAGAGGCAGAAATTGGAGCGGAGCAGCTACAGGCAAGGAACACCAAAGATTGTTGGAAACAACCAGAAGCTAGAAAGAATCAAGGAAGGATTTTTCCATGCTCCTCAAAGGGAGTGTGGAATTGGAGGTACCTTGATTTTGAACCTCTAGCTTCCAGAAATGTGAAAGAAAAAATTTCTCTTGTTTTAGGCCACTAATTTTGTGGTAATTTTTACAGTAGCCCTAGGAAATAAATACATTACCTAATGTTTCACAGAAATTCTATTTTCAAGTGTCATGGGCAATCATATAATTCTTCTATGACATTTTTAAAGAAAAGCTTAAAAGAAAACATCCCAGGTGCTAATAATGCAAATGTTTCACACCAACTGACCACCCCATACACACACACACACACACACACACACACACACACACACACACACACACATATATATATATATTTTTTTTTTTAATGTACAGAACAGTGGATAAAAGCTTAGGCTGTGTAGTCAAATAGAGCTGGATTTGAATTCCAGTTTCACCCCTTATTATCTGATTCTTTGGGTAAGAGAGTTAACATCTTATACCTCAGCTCTTTATTAACAAAATCGAGATAACAAGAGCTATCTCATAAGGTTCTTGGGAGAATTGAAAGAGATAATGCATGTAAAATTCCTCGGTTAATGATACATAATAGGTACAAATACAACACTAGCTGCATTGATGTTATTTTTTTATACTATAATTATTATTATGTATCATTATTGTCTCCTGGAGAAAGGATTAACACCCCTCTTTCAAAGTTCCTTCTGTCCCATAGAATTAGAACCTCCATCAATGTTTTTCTTCCTTTAGTTGGGGAGAAAACTGCTTCATATAGGCTGGAAATTGGTTTATCTTGTTGAGAAGATGGGGAAGATTTCTGTTATTTATCGGAGTCTAGCCCACGTTACACTAGCAATCCACATCCTTACCCTGAACCTCAGAGGTTTAAGCCATCAAAGGTTTCTGTTTCACTCATCCTACATGACTGTTTCAGATCAGATGGCAGCTCTCTCCCATAACCGCTCCATTCAGGGACCCAGGTTGACCTGGTAGTTACTATCTCTGTGTCAGAGGATAAGGAATTTTCCTTTAAGAAATGGCACTTTCTCTCACGTGCCGTTGGCTAAAGCTATATCTAACTCTATGGGGGCAGAAAAGTGCAATTTTACCATGTGCCTAAAAGCGAAAAAATTGTACTTGGTGAACATTCCT
>NW_006793902.1:3035298-3065829 GCF_000442215.2 Lipotes vexillifer
TTAACTGGGCAGTATCATGTGAGTTTTCTCTCCTCCATAGAATAAGGATACCTAAACAGTCCCCACCTCTGCAAGGGGAATCCTGTAGTTTTGTCTACTGGGTCTGCTTTTGCCTGAGTGAGTAGTTCAATTTAGGAGAGAGAGGACTCAAGTTTAAGCTCTATTACCTAATCCAGCTTTATAAATAATAAAGCGTATATTTTAATCTTTATGTAACTCCAAATTCTATTTCTCCACTTAAAAAAAATCTGACAGTAAAGAGAATAATTAATCATTATTAATAAATGGGATCCATCAGAAGCCCCAACATTTAAGGGCACACATCATTCTGTGGTATATTTTTGCCAAAAATTCATAACTTGAATTTACTCATGAAAAAACATCAGACTCAAACTGAAACATTTTACAAAATTTCTGGCCAGTTAAAAATATACAGGTAATGAAAGACAAAGAGAGACTGAGGAACTCTCCTAGATTAAAAGAGATACTAAGGAGATGTGAAAACTAAATGTAATGTGGGGTCCTGAACTGGATCCACTTTAAAAAGGAAAAATAAAAAAAAGAAATTACTGAGATATTTGACAAAATTTGAAATAGTATTGAAGAAATGTTAATTTCATAAGTTTCTGACCATTGTGTTTACATAAAATACTATCATTTGGGAAAACTGGGTAAAGGGTAGATGAGAATCCCTTGTTCTATTTTTTATGATATTTTATATGAAATTATTTGAAAGTCAAAAGTTTAAAATGAAAGAATAAAGTTTAAAAAAAGAGCACAATAATTTTGAGAAGCAAAAACCTGGAGCAGAAGGTTTTTTCCAATTTTTTCAATTTTCTTGCCCAAATCAGTGTCCTCCTGGAATCACTGTTTTCACTTATTCAAAGTAGTAACCATTCCCGTATTACCAAATCTAAAGACCCTAAGCATATTTTGTGGTTGGCTCTGTTGGATTATCCTTACCTCTTTGTCTTCTTAGCAATTGCCCTGGTAATTGACCCCTATTTCTGAGACTTCTATTTAGAACAAGTCACTTGTATACTACTGGGATTTATTCGCTTGAAGGAAAAAAAAGAAGATTGTATCTAAAGAAAAAATGTATCTTGTACATTACAACATAATTTAAAATGCAATTTTGTCTTCGTGAGCTAAAGGAAAATGTAATTATTCATTATTATGATGCCATTTTAATCACTACATTTGCAAATGTTTGCTTCAAACCTAGTGACAGGTTTTGTTTTGAAAATGACCACTTTCGATGAAACAGTCAATAATTAGAAAAACAATGTTCAGTGAGCTTATTCAGACATTTGAACCATCAAAAGAGAATACAAATTTGATCCAGTCTTTCTAAGGGAAGGAATGCCTCACTGCAACTGTTTTGTTCCACCTACATAATTTAGCTGCTAAGTAGGATTCTTCCTTCCCTCTTATTACTATCCAAAACAAACATAGGCATTTAGTCAATGCAGGAGATTGCAGTACTAATGTTTCCTCACCATGTCCCATAACCACTAAATTTAGAGTCTTTTATATCTCTTGCCTAAAATTTTACCATTATCTACCTCTTTGACTCATAAGGAAGAGCAGAAATCCACAATACCACACAATAACGCACACACCACATACTCACAAACCGCAGATCTACAATATACGTGTAATTAAAAACAAACAAATAAGTAGATGCTTCCAATTCATAAAGGAAAATGGTTCAAACCTCTTAACGCTGATTTCAAAGCTCTGCATAACCTGGTCCCTCTCCAGCCTCCTCCCTGGTTACCTACCACATTGTAAAAGTACTCTACACTGGCATGCCTCTGCCTGAGGCAGATCCTGCTACCTGAAATCTCATCCAATCCGATGCCATCAATTAGTAACATTATGCTGGAGACTTTCACAACCCTATTGTTAGCCCAGTTTTCCCAACTGAGCTCCAGACCATGTTTTCAAATGTTTACTGGTCTTCTTCAGTTTAATGTCTCACTGTTTTTCAAATTCAAAGAGACCCCAAAGAATTTCCACCTTCTCTACCACCCAAACATATTTCTTCTTTGTTCTCTAAATCAGGGAATGGAACCACATCGCAGTAATATCCCCAAGTTAGAGATTAAGTTTAGCCATTTTTTTCTTTCTCTTGCATATCTAAAATATATCCAACACTATATCTTGTTGAAAACCTAACAATCTCTTGAATACATCCACTTTTTTCCATTCCCACTCCAGTGCTCTACATGGCCACCATCTTATATCAACCTCTTCTTCTTTTTTTTTTTTTGCGGTACGCAGGCCTCTCACTCTTGCAGCCTCTCCCATTGCAGAGCACAGGCTCCAGACGTGCAGGCTCAGCGGCCATGGCTCACGGGTTCAGCCGCTCCGCGGCACGTGGAATCTTCCGGGACCGGGGCACGAACCCGTGTCCCCTGCATCGGCAGGCGGACTCTCAACCACTGCGCCACAAGGGAAGCCCTCAACCTATTATTCTTGAAGTATTTTCTCCAGTCTCATCTGTCCCCCTAAGTATGAGAAGCCTTTCCTATATATTTTTCCTAATATGCATCAGCAGCATCCCCCACTAGACCACATCTCTATGTATTTTTACAGCTGAATCAGCATACCTTGTATACACTAGTCTATAGTGTATATTTGTTATTTTTGTAATTATTGTTATAAATGTATAAAGGACTGCTGAAAATTAAAAGTGATTATTTTGTTAGCCATGACAAAATAAAAGAGAGCTGTATGATACAGAAAAAAAAAAGACTACAAGGAACAGATCTAGAACCAATGTCGTATGAGCTGATTTGTGCTGACAGCGATTTGAGAATATAATGGAAGGAACTGGAATCTTGATTTGTATGTGTATGTAGTTCCCAGCTGCCTAAAAGTCATTGAGGCAACAGGGAACTACATACACATACAAAGCCAAAACTGGACTTGCAGATTGTTAAAACAATCTACCACTCTGAGCACTTGGCACATTAAAAGACCAGAGGGTCAATTACATCAAAGAATCCTTGATGATAAAAGAGATTTTTTCACCTAGATAAAACCTAAAAGGCATCGTGGGATATTTATTTATTATTAGACCCTGGTTCTAAAATCAAACATGTCCCAACTCAGCCAGATACCAATCTAAACTAGGTATCGATTGATTACAAAGTGAGAAGCAACAAGACGAAACCAGTCAAATGCAGGGCTTATATACTTTCAGCCTTGAACGCTAAGGTTCTTGAAGAACTTTCTGTTCATATCATCATGAAAATGGAAGAAGCCCCCTAATTTAAGCTGCCTACGGGGAATCATGCAGGGGAGTGTGAGTAAAGTTTTCTAGTCAATAAAATAAAATCAACAAAAAATTAAAGTCATTAATGTCAAGAATTAATAAATCCATTGACAAATCTATTGAAAATCAGAGTACCACTTCTGTTTCTGTGTCCTAAACTTTTATCCCTAGGGCTTTGGATTTGTAATGGCATAACTAACTTGCCCTCACCCCTTTTAAAAATAAGGACTTCCCTCTATGAACACAGGTAGCTAATTCAATTTTGTATCATTTTGTTACTTGTTAGTTATTCACAAGCCTCTTCTATCACCTTCACAGTATGTGAAAGGAGATGCACTGCTTCTTTTTCGTGATGCCCAATTTCATGCACAGGGCCTGGCGCTTAGTAAACATCTAAGCTTTAATGAATAGACTCGCTGATTATATCCAAGCAACCTTTTACTTTAACTTCATTCTACCTGAGATCTTCCCATTCTAAAGAGAAACATTTCTCTGGCCAGTAATTCTCAACCATGGCTGCAAAATTAAAATCACCTAGGAAACAATTTAAAAAAAAACAAATTGGCTCATCCCCTACACCAATTAAATCAGAGAAAGACTAAAAGATCAAAGACAAGCAAGTCTAAGAATTATCCTGGACTGCTTGTTAAAATTCAGATTCCTGGGCCATACAGCCAGAGAACCTGATTCATTATACTTAGGTGGGGCCTTGGGATCTTCATTTAAAGAAGTACCCTCTAGGTTGTGATCGTTAGCGTTCATGTTGACATGGCAGTGCTGGGTTTAGCCTCCTGCATAATGTATCTGTGTACAGCTAAGCCCAGATTCAACACTTAAAAGGTTAATAGAGTTTGGCAGCATGAGCTAATTATATTGGGGATGGAATCCATTCCAGAAAACCTGTATTTTAAATGGAAAATAATGCCTTCTAATAAGCCTCTATCGTCATCACATACTAATAATTGATAGCTGGGTTTTGCTATACGAAATTTCATAATTGTTGAATGCTCTCTTGGTGATTTGCTTTATGTTAGTCCTGCTATGCCAAACTCCTTGAGGTTATGAATGGTTAGAAGCATAGAATATGGAATTAGACCTGGATTTTGGTCCCAGCTCTATTATTTTCTAACTCAACCATAAGTCCATACAGTCTGCTCCTCTGTAAAATGAATACAAATGCACTTAACTCATAGGGTTGACGGGACATCATTTAGGTGAAATGCTTAGCACAGTACACGTCAGGCACTCTCTATTGTTTTAAAGCTACCAACTACTTCTTTATAATACTTTGTATACTATCTTGCACCTGGCACAAGCCTGGGCATTTTACAGGTATTTACTAAATATTTATAATTGCATAATAGTAAAAGGAATTCACATTTTAAAAATGTTTACTGGACGTACAGTACTGTGCTAATGCTTTGCATTCATTATCAGATTACAGCTCACAACAAACTCATAGGAAAGTTGGCAGATAGAAAACTACATTCAGAGAGTTTGTGTAACTTGACTAGAGTCAGAATGTTAATGAGAGGCAGCATTGAGATTGGAACCTACCACTGACTTCAATGCCAATGTTCTTTCCATTGCACTATACAGTACCAACCTCGAGAGGAGCACATGCCAGGGTTCCATGCATTTAGAGGCTCACTCTGGCCTTCTGACTCTGCTTTCCCATAGAGTAAGGAAGTCACAGGGAACACGTTCAAGAGAGCATGACCATTAAAGTCTGCACCCACATTCTAATCCATACTCCAGTTAGCCAGAACCCCAGATTTCCCTACCCAAACATCCCTGGGACAACTTAAGGCAGAATATGGCATGCCTCAAGGCCTGAGGGAGGGCCAAGATGCAGTGTGGTGGACTTAGGAGGTTTATTGTCTTTGTGGTCCCTGGAAGAGCTGGATGGAACAGGGAAGAGAGAAGAGAAGGGGATGAAGCTTCAGCATGACTATCCCTAAGCCATCACATTCTGGGAGTCTTAGTGCATCATACCTGTCCATTTCTTTTTAACAAAACTACCCAGTTAATAATAATTATTATATGGGAAAATATTTTTTCACACACACATTTCCTCAAGTAATCCATGCATCATATCATTGAGGGAATATAAGCCCCAATTAGGAGATGTGAAAACTTAGAGTCAATACAAGAATGAGAATTTTGTAGAGACATTCTGACTGACCCCAAAGACATGCTTTTTTAAGCACAACCTTCTGTGAACTTTCTTGAATTTTTGTCTGTTTGTTTCCAGTAGAAAGCAGAAGTAGAGTGGGAGGACCATACCTTTTATTCATCCATCCATTCATCCTACTATCCATCTACCCATTCCTCCATGTTTGTTAAGAACCTATTCTATATTTAGCATTGAGGATAGGATACACACCTAGCCACATGAAACAGACTAACTAGTGCTTTAACAACGGGTGCCTCTCTCTCCTAAAGGGTAAAGTATAAGCTTTTCTCAGGAAAGGGCTTAAGAAAATGAAAAATTATTGCCTTTCAGTGGATCTGCTTATTTACTCAGGTGAGCTACAAGCCTGACCTCACCTACCCACACACAACCCCTCCCCTGTAAACAAAACATCCAAAAAATAATCACTGAGTAATTCCATTGGCACCAATACCTATCTTTGGTTTGAATATTCATTTCTATGAAATGATTTTAAAATATCCAATCACACCCAACTTAGGTGAAGCAATTCCCTAAAATAAATCTGTGACAGCTCTGGCCTCACTTGGCTTCTGTGGGGTCTTGCTGTAGGCTGTCCTATCTTAGGACACTGGAAAATATCTCTTGCACAGATTGGAGACAAACAACTTATGGATTTTCTCTTTTCTAAAATGTATAAGTTGATCAGTATAATAGTTGACCACTAATAGATAATTACCATACTTTATTGGTAATTGTCTAGCTGTCAGACCCCCATCCTAATACTTTACATACATATATTACCTCACATAAAGCCTCACAACTACTTCATGGTGTAGTTAGCCTATTATTCTCATTTTACAGATGAATAAACTGAGGCTTCAGAGCTTAAATTGTTTCCTTTCTAGTGATTGGTGGAGGCAAGATTCAAACAGGCATTTTAAATCTAGGGGCTTAAACTTATAAGGACTTCACTATAAAGCTGCTTACTTAGTTGCAGCTCTAGGAAATATTCTTTCTCCTGAAGAAAACACATATATAATATATACTATTATATAGTAAAATATTATGTAGATATATTATGTAGATATATATTTCATAGCAGTAGCTTAAGCAGACTAACCATGGGAAAAATAAATATCAGACTTTTATGTTGGTTACCTGGGACACATGGGTAGTGTCATCTTCACATAATTTTGTACTATACTGTTTTCCTATTAAAAGGGTATATGTTGATTTTGTAGTTTAAAAAATAAAACAAAGAAGAAAGAAGAAAAAGAGATGAAAAAGAAAACAAAGAAGAAAAAGAAGAAAGGAAGAAGAGAAGAATACTCACAGGATTAAGCACGTAAGAAATGTCAACACTGATAGTGAAATAAATATGTGACATAAAATATAATATTTTGAAGATATATAGATTGAATGATTTTCTAATAAAAAAGGACAATAAAAATATTGAGGTGTTAGAACACATTTAATTACATTTGAAAAAGAATAAAGCTATTTTGAGGTGTTCCTATTTTCATCCTAGCCTGTGATCACCTTAAGATGCTATTTTCACCATAGGTTTCAATAGAAATCTCAGGGGCAGAATCACAAACTTACCCCATCTTGCTAAAGCTGGAGGTGAAGCTTTTCATTCTGCCCCCCTCCACTTATCTTCCTCTGTCCAAGGAGAGATATGTGATAGGAGGAACCCTTGACTGGTTATCCATGAAATTCAACTTCCTGTCTTCTGTGAAGCTTCTATCTTTCTTATCCCAAATAAGGCATGTGACTGCCGCATCCTTAAAAATGTCCACTGATGGGAAATCACAACTTTCTTTATTCCTACAGCCCAGGTCCCATCTATACTCACAGTTTGAAATGTATTAACTCCTTTGAGCCTCAGGAATTATGTTGGCCATTTAAACTCATTCTTATGATAAAAGTATATAGTTGACAACTAATACTATGCCTTGCACAAGTAGCCAGTTTATATGGATACACATTTATATCCATTCAGCTGTCAGCAAGTATTGGTCGAAAATGAAGTCACATGGCAAACGGTGTACCATATATATGTATGGTATTATTAATCCGGGAAGTAAGTTCTAGTCATCTGATTCCATGCAGTGTTAAAAACAAATTTTCCATGGAGTTTTGCCACTTCAAGTCCATTTTAACCTCCATCAGAAACTTTATTCTTTGCTTCTACTGACAGTCTGTAGGGTTTGCCATTACATAGGATCGATCTGCCTGTGGTTACTAAAGCATTTAGATTGGCAGTTTCCAACTCTAGTGTATATCAGAACTATAAGGGGATCTTTAAAAAAAAAATGCCGCTTTGACTCCACCCTAGATCAGTTCAATTAGAATCTCTGAAATACACATGGAGCTTGAATATCACTATTTAAAAAAAATCTTCCAAGGTGCTTCTAATATAGTCAGAATTGAGAAAGGCTGAGTTAGATAGTTAAGTGGGAAGCAGAGGCTATGGATAGAATCTTTATGGGAAAATGATCTGGGTAGGAGCTTTTCTTATCTTGGATTACTAGGCAAAGAAGTTCATTATTCCACAAGGAGATTTGGAACCTGGTCCAAAGCACTTGGAAGATAGATTGAAAGTTGAAATATATGTCAAGTCAGAATCCTCAAAATGTTAGATATTAGATTTAGTGAATTTGGGGCACATTTCAACTGGCCTGCCAACTTTCAATTGCTCTGCAATTATTATCCAAAATGTACTTGAAACCAGCTTAATTTATTCTTTTATCTTCTCTTTGATGTAACTATAGATGGAAGTAGAATGCAATGTAATTGTGTTATTTCAGACAATAAAACAAATCATCTACCACAGGGAAGTAATCAAGCCATTTAAATTTGTCATGGTTGCCTGAACACCTGTCGTTTTTTATTTTTAGGCCTAACTATATCCCCCTAATAATTCTAGTTGAAAAGGAATCATCAACACAGCAAAGTAAATATTTCTTCAAGAAAATAGCATTTAACTGAAGCATCTAATCAACACATAAGCTCAGCATAGAATAGTATGAAAGTTTCTAGGGAATACTCACATTTAAGAGGCATTGGCTTTATTCCTTTCTTTAGAAAAAGAAAGCCTTCTTGATCAAACCTATTTGCTTGTTTTCTTTTGATAATGAGATTCTTGTTAATTCGCTTTGAAGCAGTGAAAAACATTGAAGTTGATAATAAATTCTGCAACCAGTGAAGCACTAAAGGCATCTCAAAGACATTATTTTCAGTCATGGGCAAGGGTCCAATGCAAAATTTTACTTATGCATAAATAGCATGCTGCTTCAACCTGTAATATACTAATGGGCAGTGTAGAAATCGGATAGTGAAAGCAAGTTCCGAAGAATGCAGATATGGGACTTCAGAGTCAAACCATTACAATTTATTTAATACCACATAAGTGATTGCTTACGTTTGCAGAGACTAGTTTCTATGTCCTACACCAGGGGTTGACAAACTATCTGTGAAGAGTCAAATGGTAACTATTTTAGACTTTTTGTTCCATATGGTCCCATCTGCAATTAAACTCTATCATTTTAGTGTGAGAGCAATCATAGACAATAAATACATAAATTGATGGGCTTCTCTGTGTTCCATTAAATTTTATTTGTTAGCAGTGCTCATTAACAGGTGGGTAGTAGTTTACTGACCCTGATTCAAATAAACTTTTTTGAAAGTGAAATTCTGCCTCTTGGACCCACATCACTGACCTGGAGACTGATTCTACACAGTTGGCAAGATTTCTGATGTACCTGTTGCTTTCTGGTCAGTTGACTTGAGATTTCCAAAACTTTCTGCTAGCATATTTTAGAAAAATCAAAGGATGGGATAATGCTAAAAGGAAATTTGGCAGAAAAGAAGCCACATTTAAAATAACTGTGGGGCTTTTAAGGTCGCTTCTAACCCCTTAAAAACTGAGTAAAGAGTAGGGAGACTGTTTGGGCAACACTAACCACAAATTATATGTAAAAGTTTGAAGCCATGAAACAAAAATAGCTAAGTTTTGCAAAAGTTTCCTTTAAAATTAACTGACACATTTCTATGGTGTTTGGTAACTGGCACACTCCTTGTACTTCAAAATGCTTTGCATTTTCATTTGTGACAACTTTGTGTTTTAGTATAATGTAATTAAATTTTCCATTTCTCAAGGACCACGCCCCCAGAATTTAGAGAAAAACAAAGTGAACTCAGAATTCTAAAACTGCATCATGTTAGGCATTTTCTAAATGTCTTCAGACTGAAAACACACTGCTTGACAGAAATATGATTGAGGCCAGGAGGTGAGATCCCAAGAGCCCAAATTAACTCAGCTCTGTAGAGTAAGCTAGTCCTTAGAAGTATCAAGAAGAGAGAAGGACTTGGCATAGATTTTGAAAAATCATAAACTCTGCTTTTTAAATTATTCCTTTTACATCCCTAATGGATTTCTTCAGGGCCACATTTTCAAAGTCTCAGTTTCAGGTCACTGAAAGGGTTCTGTAATGCTGAAACGCATTTCCAAGATACAGAAATGGTTTAGGACCAGAGTTTTTGTGTGTGATTAACTTTTGTGGGGCATATTCCCTCTTATGGACCCGTAAACGAGAGGCTGAGTGAAATTAAATTATATTATTAACTGCTTTCTTCAATTCTTTCTTTGAGGAATTTATTTATCAAACAGGATTTAATAAAGCAGTCTTTTTTATGTAAATAACAAATGTAGTGGTAGAGTTCCTATTCCCCAAGAATAGGAATTGGGACAAGAGGAATAAAAAGGATACACAATTCTGGTTCTAGTTTTCCCTTTCTGGGGTGGAATCTTCAAACTCATCCCTTATTTTTCTCAAAACAAACAATAAAACATATCACTTAGTCTTAATAATGGAGGCAATTGGGAAAGTTGAGGAATACAAAATCAAATTTGTGAACCTGAGTGGTCTGAACTGAGAATTCAATAAACGTTAGCTATTAAAATTTTTATTAAAAGCATAATAATATTAATTATTTTTATCAATAATGTAGATACACAAATGACATATTGGGAAAGAACTGTTTTTCTCAGAAGGAAAAGAAAAATAAAAGAAAATATATGTAAAATAATATGGCTTTAAAGTCAAAACCATTGTATCTTCACTATTTTGAATTTGTCTGAAACCAGTACACTAATTGATAAAGAAGTAAAAACACACTATTCAGCTTTCTCCTCTGAGGAGTTTAAGCTATGAAACTACTAGAAGAGGAAAACAACTCTTCTATGCATTCACTAAAAATTTCTGTCCCTCAGAAAAAAAAAGAAAGAAGAATATGGGCATGGGAAAGCAGCACATGGATTTACACTCACACATACACACGCACACAAATATTAGAGTCTTGCAATTGAAAAGAAGTAAAAAATGTATGGAAATTTAGAACCCCAAAATAAAAGCTAAAATATTATAACCAGTGATTGGGTGGCTACTAAGAAAATAAAAATATTTGAAATTGAAGACCTGTATAGTTGGAATTAGAACAGATGCAATGGTTTGATGATATTCTGTCCTTTTCCTTTAGGCTGATATTTCTATTCCATAAATTTCTTGACTGGAACTCAAGGAAAAATGGGTAAATCTAATACAAGGTGACTTGATCCAAGGAAAGTATGGCTAAATAATAATACTTGTGCCAGATTCTTAAAGGAAGCTTATAAGACAAATATTTTAAAATGTAGGACATTTTCCATAGCAATGGAATAACTGGACAAAAATTTCCAGGTATCAAATAAGATAAAGAACCATAAAAAGCATTTGTTTTGCAAACATGTTTGTGGTCATGTTTTTAGGATCAATGAATAAAAAGATAAAGGGTAAAATGAAAAAATACATATATTTGTTTCATTGGATACAGAGTTTAAATGCTTAATGAACTTTAATTAATCAATTAAAATATGGAAAGTAAAGATCATCAACTCCAGGCAGGGAATCCCTCTAAATTCTACACTAAATTTTCCATTTTGTGACACACTAAGAAGGCATGAAATGAAATGATGATGGACTTCCATGGATGCATGCTGGTAAACATCCAAAGAACCATAAAGAAACTAATGGAGAGTTCACACCATTAGTATTAGGTTTATAGACTGAGACTGTAATTTTTCTAAAGACCCTATGTCTAATTAAAAACTCCTTTTTCCTTTTTGCCTCTACTGTGTCCCCAGTTCTAACAATTATCATCTTGATCCAGGTGATGTTACTTGCTCATGATTCTTGATTTTTTTAATGGTCTAATGGTTAGCACAGAAATATTTCACTCTGATCTGCACCCCAAGCATGGTAAATCCAGGCATCATGACTCAGCAAAAAGGATCCGAGTCTCCTTTTCTAAATGTTACTTATTAACGCAAAAGTCAATTATTATTGTGTGATAAATACATCCTGCTGTATATTGCTAAGCCAGCATGAACAGATAGCTTGTAGATAATGTTTGACTGGAAAATAAATTAGAAATAATTGTCACTTACTTACCAATTTAATATCATTTCTCTTGGAATGAGTACCCCAAATTTTGAAAAGCTTTCAGATCCTTAGATTAATAATACATGTGATGAAAATAAACATTAAATGAGAGGCCCTTGAGGTGGAAGAGGTGTATTATAGTACTTCTTGTCTATGTCTTGGTGTTCACAGAAAGATGGTTACCTGCAATCTGGTCCATAGAGGTTTCATTCATTTCATATTGGAGCTTCCACTTCCTTTTTTTGAAATTATCTTCTATATTCTACTCACAACTATAAAAGCCTGCATCCCTCCCATTCACCACAATTCTTATCTTACTACATTGGAAAATGACAACTGTGCTCTTTTGTTCTGAGCTACTATGACATCAATTAATAAGATATTTGTTAGATGATAAACTAATTTCATTCCCATAATGGACTCCTAGTATTTTGAATTTCATGTTCCATTGTTCTTCCATTAAATGCAAATTTTATTACTTCATTGTATATCAAGAGATGAAAGAACCTCCTAAAATGGATTAATTAGTTATTCAGGAAACTTATCAAAAGTATCTGTTTCTTGTTCTCTCAAAATGTTGTGAATTATAAACAAGTCTGGATATAGAAATCATGAGTCCATGATTCCTCAGGAAATTTTCTTTATCTCCCACTAATAGTGGTCCCCTCATGTGATATAGATAAGAAAGTACAGTTAATTTTTTAAAATCTAAGGCATTTTCTTGTCATTTCTTCAAGCCTAGCTAGATTGGGATTGATAACTTCACTGATCTACCATTTCATTCTCATAAATTAATCATTCTGATATAAATATCTGTCCATATGTATTTTTCTTTTCCATGGGTACCTTATTGCCTATGAAATAAATTCTTTAGCAGCTTCCCTTGTCCTCTGTCTTCTTCTCTTTCTCATTAGTATCAATCACCATGAATCTCTCTACTACCACTTTTCATTTCAAATTCCCTCAAAATAATCTATGCCATTGCCTCCTGCCCTGCTGGTTAATTTTCTCCCTCCATGGTAATACAGCCTCCTCTTCCCTTTTCACTGCACTCACACCAACATATACAATCATTCACTAAAACTGTTCTTGCTAGAGCAATCACTAGCTTCCCAATTCCCAAATTCAGTGACTTTTTAAATTTCTTAGACGGTTATATTTGTATTTATGCCCTTTGTAAAACTCTATTTGTCTGACTCTTGTAAATCTTCTCTTGGTTCTCCTCTTCATTTTTTTCTTCTTTATCTTCTTGTTCATCTGCTTCTTTAAACCTCAGGAACTTAACCCATGCCAATTTCTATTTCAAAGGCTCTGCCTTCACCCCTCCATTCTTCTCTTCTCCCTTTAAAAGCCACTACTATAAAGAAGCCTCCCAGGCTAGAAAAAAGTCCCTCAATTATCTGATCCTGAAATTTTGCTTGATAGCACTTATCACAACTGCAATTAAACAATTATTTGTCCTTTGTCTTCCCTTTTTAGCCTGAGACTTATCTTCAAAGTGATAGCACCAGGGTCTAGCATAGAGCCTGGCACATAGTAAAGACTCTAGGTATATTTCTTTAATGGATTTTTGAATAAATAATTTTCTCTTCCTTGTCACACCTATCAAATGTTGTTATTTCTCACAGTCCTATACTTTACCCACTGAGTACTGGGTGGTCCCACTCTCTCACTTTTCACTCTAAATTTTATATTGATTACAAAAAGATAAATATCGCCAGTCCAGAAATCCTTCCTGCTGGAGAACTCTACTTGGATTTCTCATCGGTATTGTAGAACCAAACTAAAAGGGAGTCACTTATGTCAAGGACAAAATGGAGACAGCTAACACAAGGCACATGAAGAAAACTTAACCTAACCTTACAGAAATTTACAGGTCTATTCTAAGAAGTCAGCAGAAATTACCAGCCAATCTCCAAACACTAAGTCTGTTCACACCATCTCTGAACTTGTTCACGTGACTCAGTTACCCTAATCCAAAAAGATAAAAAGAACAGTAGGCAACCAATCAGCTAAAAAAGCCAGATAAGTTTTGCATTTACCCCATAAAAATCCCTGAGTCTGTGAGCAACTCAGAGCTTGAGTTTCCCAGCTTGCAATTTGAAAGCCTTGCAATAAACTCATCTTTCTCCTTTGCATTATTCAGTGTGCAGATTTTGGTTTTTGACAGTATTCGAACTTCATATATCTAACACTTAGTGAAGATATAACCTTCCTCCCCTAGCCGCCCCCCCCGCCCCGAACAGCATGTTCTACTTCAGCTGCTAACTATAAACATTATTTTCTAACCCTCACCCACCTCCATATTTCTACTAGTTAACAAATCTAAGAAATCTTGACTCCCTCTCCTCTCCCACCATCCAGTGAGAAACCAAGTCCAGATAACTCAGCTTGATTTTTTTTGTTTTTTAATTGGACCCTTCAACACATCCCACCTATAATTTCCATTAATCCTCTCTTCACTGTAGTAATGAAGCACCCTCCTTAAATTTTTTGTCTTCTGGCATGCAAGCAACCTATCCAAAGCTCAAATCTGAGTCCACTTCATCATCGTCTATAAGCTAAATTCAATAGGTCAACAAGCTCTACAAGGTCTTTAATCATTGTCTTAGTTTGTCTTTAGCAATCTCCAAATTCCCTGTTTTGCTCCAGCACCATCAAACCACTTGCATTTCCATCATATGTGATGTTGCTTGTTCCTTGACCTTGCTGTACATTATGATGCAAAAGCTGATGGATCCCCTCCTTCTACCTGGCTAACTCCTGTTCATCTATTAGGGCTCAACCCAGGCTTCACTTCATAAAAGAAGCAAATGTGATTTCCCCTCCCTCAACCACACTGCCCAGGTCTATTGCCTTTATCTCTGCTTATATTGTATGCACTGTCTCTTCCATTAAATACATCATATTACATTTGCAGTACTGTAATACAGTACTCCTTGAAGGCAAAGACCGTTCTTATTCTTCATATTTCTGACAACTTTACTCACTGTTGGCAGATAGCAAGCACTCAATGAATGTTTCACAAATAAACAAATAAATGTATTTAGGAATGAAAAGATACTGAAAAGTGTCAAAGATTTAAAACTAACCACTCATGCCATGTTAAAAAGTCTACAACTAGGGCCCTATTCTCAAGTCTATCACTCATGCCTTTATGTGGCGAGACAACTTTCCCACTGTATTTCAGTGCTGGTCCATATTAACCATTAATTCTCTCATGTACCCATCTATTTTCTTCTGATATCTTCACTTTGGTTGCATTTGTTGTATATTAATGGTAATGCTTTTATTAAGTATGAAAAATAACTAATGAAAATTGAAGGATGGATGCTTAAATTTCTCAGGAGTACTTGGTTGGTTAATTAATTTTTTTAAATTCAGGATTGTTCACTTGAGTCTCCAATTTTCAAAAGTTAAGCCTCTAGATTTTGGGGGGTATGCCTTATGTTTTTTTCTCTCTTTTTTCTACTTCGCAAGCAAAAAATTATTGCCTGGTGTTTACCTCTTAAGTAGTTTAGACAGCTTTAGTGTGCTGTATTCTAAGAAAGATAAATATTGACTTCATGAAAACAGTTTATATGTTTTCATGTAAACAGTTTAGTGTGTGTATTCTAAGAAAGATAAAAGTGATTTCATGAAAGCAGTTTATACCTTTTCATGTAAGTACAACAACTGAGATTGTTAAACGGGATTTTTTTTAGCAGAAAGGGATTGGAACATGATTTTTTAGCTAATGTGTTTTTCATAAATATATCCATCAATGACATTTGATTGGAATATAAAAATAAATCATAATGCAACCTTAAAAATAAAATACCTAAACCTGATTGACTATGATAAAACTAGTTTGATTGATTCATCTTCATCTTTGAATGCCAGCTGATCTATAATGCTTTCCACTTGAAGTGCCTCTGTGAAATTCAATATAAGTCAATATTCAAACATTGCCATATTAACCAATCCAGCGCTTCAAAGGCATTGGCCTACCCATTTCATTAGTCCACTCGAAGGGACAAATAACGCCCAGTTACCAAACTGTATCCCCAAAGAGGAGCCTGTTTTCCAGACCATGACCTACTAGAACATAAGGGGTGAAATATTCTGAGGAGACTGTTAACAATTTTCTATTCTGAATAATACATGTCATTGCTAAATCACCTGTAAACTACAATTCTCTTCTTTCACTCTTAGTTTTCTTATTTTTGTGCATTGGAAAGAGTTTAATTTTTTCATCTCTAAAGTGGAGATAATATTTACTTTATAGGGCTTTGTAAGGACTGGAGATGATGAGTGTAGATAAGGTAACTATAGTAACATGATCATTGCCATCCCCTGACAGTAATTCCTCCTGGAGGGCAAGTTGTGCCTTCTGTACTTCTGTTGCACTCTACAGAGTGCTATCTGGAAACTTTTGTAGGGAATTTGACATTACAAGCATTTGTTCTTGTTATGACCTTGCCCAACTTAGAAGCAAATGTTCTGGCCACTGCATATTAATGGCCAATGTTATCTGGCATTGCCATTAACAATGAGCTAAGAACATTAATATGAATCATGGAATCAAGGTGATATTACCAGATGATAAGTTTTGTAGGAGGGTGACCAACCATTCTGGTTTGCCTTGAATTAAATGGTTTCTGGGATACAGGATGTCCACTGCTAAAACTAGAAAAGTCTGGGCAAACCAAAGTGAATTGGTCATCGAATCACATAGGGCTTAACTTTGTTTTGTTCACTGTTGTATAACCAGAGTCTTGAATACGGCCTGGAATTAAGTAGGTTTCTCAAATGATATTCACTATGTGCATGAATACATTCCAACATAAAAATAATCTATGTTTTACACTTTTACCATTTACTTTTTTTTCCCCAGTGATTAGTTTTCTTTCTATTTTATGTTTATGGCTTCAAAATATTAATAGTTCTACATGCAGACAAGTGAACTATTCAGGGAATATTTAATTCATTAATTAAAATACAGTCACATACAATTCTTTCTAGGCTCAACACATAAGAAAACAGGTGAAAGTACTTTCTGAGCTATAAAGCACAGAGTTTTTATTTTTGAATTATCTTATGAATACCTAATGGTATCCCACTAATTTCCACAAGCCCAGTTTATTTCTGACATTAATCTAATTGTAGATTTTTACACCTTAACATCAGTGCTTCCTCTGATTACTAATATGGCTTTTAAATAACTATCAAAAGTCACTTTCAGTATTTATTACAAATTGAATTTTATGAGTTTAATGATAATGTCAATAAATTGAAATGATGTTGGCCAATAAATGAGATGTTTATCTCTTTAGCATATACTGTCTGATGAATAACATATATATATATATTGGCATCTGTCTCTCATAGGAAGTTGGGTAACAAGTTTACTTTCATAAAATTATATAGATATATATTCCATATCTTTTTAAGCAGTTTTCAATATTGTGAATTTCCTGCTTTCTTTTTCTTCAAGGTAGAAGTTACATTAATCATAATAAAATATCAGATCTCTTAAGTGGAGTTCAAGAATAGAAATAAAAAGAGGCACCACTCCTACAATGCCTAGGAAATAATTTATTCACCTATATGAGTTGCTCCCAATATTGATAGGGTTGAACTCCAGATTGCATAACTAAATGTTGTGTAGAAGTGACAGATTCTCATTTTATAGTACTTCTAGAAAACTTGAAAACATGCTGAGGAAAGAAAGCCAGGGAAAAAATATGCTTCCACATAGAATAAAGATATTCTATTCTATTAGAATATCTATATTCTTATATTCTATTTTCTATTCTAAAAAACCAAAGTGCAACTGAGCTCATAAAGGCTAGCGTTAACTTTTTAAGAGTGACTTATTTGCAAGACTCTTGAAAAACTTTTAGGTGAGAATACATAGCTACATGACATTTTTATGGTCAGAATTAACAGAAGTTCACTGTTTTTTAAAAGTTCACTTATGTTAAGAAATATCTTTATGAGCATGAGTTAGTCTGCTTGAGAGCTGTTGGAAAGAGAAACTTTATTACTTCTCTCTTTCATTTTGTAAAACTTTATTTTTTTAAAAATAGAACTAGCCATAGGACGAGGAAGTCCAATTCAACATTTGACTTTTGAGGCATTTTACAAATTCTGTTATAGTTAATTATTTTCATAACGATTCCATTAGTAAAGAAACCCTTGATTTCCGTAGTATTACAAATTATTTGATTTAAAATTTTATAGTAGCTACCATAAAAAAGTATATACCAGAAAATACATCATAATTACTCTTGTGTACGTTTTAAAATATTTAGTTCAATTGAGGCTTCATTTATTTTTCTCAGAATTATACAATGTACAAAACTAGCAACTGTGTTTAAACAGAAATTAAGTTCCACTTGGGGGACTTCCCTGGTGGTCCAGTGGTTAAGACTTCATGCTTCCACTGCAGGGGACGCAGGTTCCATCCCTAGTCGGGAAACTAAGATCCCGCTTACTGCGCAGTGTGGCCATAAAAAAAATAAAGAAGAGAGAGAAATTAAGTTCCAGTTTATTTTTACCACTTTTAACGTGGAACTAAGGGCTGCAAAGTAAGGAGATTTACTAATTGTCATTCAGAAGCCTTACTGATATATAGACATAATAGATGGTAGGGATTCCCATAATGGATGGGCTTCGGTCATGATCTCCTAGGGCTGAGCTGGGTGGATATTCTGCTAAGTTCCCAGGGTTTCAGAACTTAAATCAGAATGGGTTTTGTTGCCACCACAGAGACCAGCCCCTCTCCTTCAAACAGCGTTGAATATTCTTTTTGATCCAAGTAAAAAGCCGTATATTAACTACTTCTGCCAACCAGATAAAGATGGGATTGATGCCATTGGGACAAATTCAAATTCAGCAATTCAGAATCAAATATCTAATAAAAGGTAGCATTAATAAGCTGAAAAATGAAATGAAATTACTGGAACAAATACTGAAAGATAAGTCTTCATGGTCTGGAGTTTTGTGAAGGTTTGTTTTCTGTATTTTGCTCAGGACATATATGAGTATCCTCATTTAGTGTGCATTAACAAATTTATGAAATGGAAAGATTTTCCAATATCATGTGCTTCCATTTAAATAGATTAATACATTGTCTGTCCTGTAGCAGCCCCCTCCCCTTCTTTTTTTCTTTTTATTTATTCTGGGCAGAAGCAAAAAAGAACAGTAGTTTTCTCACTGCCGCTAAACACTTATTATACAATTTAATTATATAATTTTATATGTAATTTGTATATTTTCTCAATGTTAAGAAAGGTTGAAACTTCAGAAGTTTTTTTTTTTTTTAATAAGTTTATTTATTTATTTGTTTTTGGCTACGTTGGGTCTTTGTAACTGCACGCAGGCTTTCTCTAGTTGTGGCAAGTGGGGAACTACTCTTCGTTGCGGTGCGCGGGCTTCTCATTGTGGTGGCTTCTCTTGTTGCGGAGCACGGGCTCTAGGCACACCTGCTTCAGTGCTTGTGGCACGTGAACTCAGTAGTTGTGGCTCATGGGCTCTAGAGCTCAGGCTCAGTAGTTGTGGCACACGGGCTTAGTTGCTCTGGGTCATGTGGGATCGTCCTGGACCAGGGCTTGAACCTGTATCCCCTGCATTGGCAGGCAGATTCTTAACCAATGTGCCACAAGGGGAGCCCAGAAATTTCAGAAGTTTTTTTGGCAGCACTTAAAAAAAACAAAATGATAGGAACTGGTATGTGTTGCAAGAATGTTTCATTCAGTACCTAAATTTGGATCTTAATTGACAGTGCACTATCATTAATTCTAGGCAGTTTCTTTTTTCTCTCCTAAAGCCAGATGTATCTTATTTTATGTCCTGGAAAGACAACAGAATCACAGCTGATTTCTATCTAAAACAGAGTTTGTAGGAATTCATATTTCTTCTTATGGCAGAGGAGAAAAAATACGAGGTACCTTGATGTTTTAAGGCAAATGTTTAGACCCATTTTTATCTGAAGTAGCTTTTGTACAGAAATCACTTCCTAATCAAATATAAGAATGTGTATATTTTGTGGGGGAGAGATATCTTTATAAGAGATTTGACTCTGTGAAAATCCATATTATGAGAAAAGGACAAATGGCTTCATAAAAGACTATGACTCCTCACTCAGGCATTCACGTTAAATCTGTGATATTTAACGACATAATTATCTTCAATATTCTTATTAAAACCAGTAAGACGAAGCACTAAGTAAACAATTTAACACATTATTTAAAACTTTCATTGCAGAGGACAGACAGCAGAAGCAAGAAGAACTATAATCCTGCAGCCTGTGGAACAAAAACCACATTCACAGAAAGAGAGACAAGATGAAAAGGCAGAGGGCTATGTATCAGATGAAGGAAAAAGATAAAACCAAAACAAAAACAACTAAATGAGGTGGAGATAAGCAACCTTCCAGAAAAATAATCCAGAATAATGACAGTGAAGATGATCCAGGACCTTGGGAAAAAATGGAGGCAAAGATCGAAAAGATGCAAGAAATGTTTAACAAAGACCTAGGAGAATTAAAGAATAAACAGAGATGAACGATACAGTAACTGAAATGAAAACTACACTAGAAGGAATCAATAGCAGAATAACTGAGGCAGAAGAACGGATAAGTGACCTGGAAGACAGAATGGTGGGATTCACTGATGCGGAACAGAATAAAGAAAAAAGAATGAAAAGAAATGAAGACAGCCTAAGAGACCTCTGAGGAAACATTAAACGCAACAACATTTGCATTATACGGGTTCCAGAGGAGAAGAGAGAGAGAAAGGACCTGAGAAAATATTTGAAGAGATTATAGTAGAAAACTTCCCTAACATGGGAAAGGAAATAGCCACCCAAGTCTAGGAAGTGCAGAGAGTCCCATACAGGATAAACCCAGGGAGAAACAGGCTGAGACACATAGTAATCAAACTGGCAAAAATCAAAGACAAAGAAAAATTATTAAAAGCAGCAAGGGAAAAATGACAAATAACATACAAGGGAACTCCAATAAGGTTAACAGCTGATTTATCAGCAGAAACTCTACAAGCCAGAAGGGAGTGGCATGATATACTTAAAGTGATGAAAGGGAAGAATCTACAGCCAAGATTACTCTACCCAGCAAGGATCACATTCAGATTCAATGGAGAAATCAAAAGCTTTACAGACAAGCAAAAGCTAAGAGAATTCAGCACTACCAAACCAGCTCTACAACAAATGCTAAAGGAACTTCTCTAACTGGGAAACACAAGAGAATAAAGGACCTACAAAAAAAAAACCCAAAATAATTAAGAAAATGGTAATAGGAACATACATATTGATAATTAACTTAAACGTGAATGGATTAAATGCTTCAACCAAAAGACAGAGGCTCACTGAATGGATACAAAAACAAGACTTATATATATGCTGTCTAAAAGAGACCCACTTCAGACCTAGGGATGCCTACAGACTGAAAGTGAGGGGATGGAAAAAGATATTCCATGCAAATGGAAATCAAAAGAAAGCTGGAGTAGCAATACTCATATCAGATCAAATAGACTTTAAAATAAAGGATGTTACAAGAGACAAGGAAGGACACTACATAATGATCAGGGGATCAATCCAAGAAGAAGATAGAACAATTATAAATATATATGGCACCCAACATAGGAGCACCTCAATACATAAGGCAACGGCTAACTGCTACAAAAGAGGAAATCAACAGTAACACAATAATAGTAGGGAACTTTAACACCTCACTTACACCAATGGGCAGATAATCAAAAATGAAAATAAATAAGGAAAAAGAAGCTTTAAATGACACAATAGACCAGATAGATTTAATTGATATTTATAGGACATTCCAACCAAAAACAGCAGATTACACTTTCTTCTCAAGTGCACATGAAACATTCTCCAGGATAGATCACATCTTCGGTCACAAATCAAGCCTCAGTAAATTTAAGAAAATTGAAATTATATCAAGCATCTTTTCTGACCACAACACTATGAGATTAGAAATGAATTACAGGGAAAAAAATGTAAAAAACACAAAAACATGGAGTCTAAACAATACATTACTAAATAACCAAAAGATCACTGAGGAAATCAAAAAATACCTAGAGACAAATGACAATGAAAATACGACGATCCAAAATCTATGGGATGCAGCAAAAGCGGTTCTAAGAGGGAAGTTTATAGCTATACAAGCCTACCTCAAGAAAAAAGAAAAATCTCAAATAAGCAATCTAGCCTTACACCTGAAGAAACTAGAGAAAGAACAAACAAAGCCTAAACTTAGCAGAAGGAAAGAAATCATAAAGATTAGAACAGAAATAAATTAAATAGAAACAAACAAAAAAAAACAATAGCAAAGATCAATAAAACTAAAAGCTGGTTCTTTGAGAAGATAAACAAAATTGATAAACCATTAGCCAGACTCATCAAAAAAAAGAGAGAGAGGACTCAAATCAATAAAATTAGAAATGAAAAAGGAGAAGTTACAACAAACATTGCAGAAATACAAAGCATCCTAAGAGACTACTACAAGCAACTCTATGCCAATAAAATGGACAACCTGGAAGAAATGGACAAATTCTTAGCAAGGTATAACCTTCCAAGACTAAACAAGGAAGAAACAGAAAATATAAACCGACCAATCACAAGTAATGAAATTGAAACTGTGATTAAAAATCTTCCAACAAACAAAAGTCCAGGACCAGATGGCCTCACAGGTGAATTCTATCAAACATTTAGAAAGGAGCTAACACCCATTCTTCTCAAACTCTTCAAAAAAATTGCAGAGAAAGGAACACTCTAAACTCATTCTGTGAGGTCACCATCACCCTGATACCAAAGCCAGACAAAGATACTACAAAAAAAGAAAATTACAGACCAATATCACTGATGAATATAGATGCTAAAATCCTCAACAAAATACTAGCAAACAGAATCCAACAACACATTAAAAGGATTATACACCATGATCAAGTGGGATTTATCGCAGGGATGCAAGGATTCCTCAATATACGCAAATAAATCAATGTGATACACCATATTAACAAATTGAAGAATAAAAACCATATGATCATCTCAATAGATGCAGAAAAAGCTTTTGACAAAATTCAACACCCATTTATGATAAAAACTCTCCAGAAAGTGGGCATAGAGGGAAACTACCTCAACATAATAAAGGCCATATATGACAAACCCACAGCAAACATCATTCTCAATGGTGAAAAACTGAAAGCATTTCCTCTAAGATCAGGAATAAGACAAGGATGTCCACTCTTGCCACTATTATTTAACATAGTTTTGGAAGTCCTAGCCATGGCAATCGGAGAAGAAAAAGAAATAAAAAAAATACAAATTGGAAAAGAAGTAAAACTGTCACTGTTGGCAGATGACATGATAGTATACGTAGAGAATCCTAAAGATGCCACCAGAAAACTACTAGAGCTAATCAATGAATTTGGTAAAGTGCAGTATACAAAATTAATGCACAGAAATCTCTTGCATTCCTATACACTAACGATGAAAAATCTGAAAGAGAAATTAAGGAAGCACTCCCATTTACCATTGTAACAAAAAGAATAAAATACTTAGGAATAAACTTACCTAGGGAGACAAAAGACCTATAGGCAGAAAACTATAAGACACTGATGAAAGTAATTAGAGATGATACCAACAGATGGAGAGATATACCATGTTCTTGGATTGGAAGAATCCATATTTTGAAAATGACTATACTATCCAAAGCAATCTACAGATTCAATGTAACCCCTATCAAATTACCAATGGCATTTGTTATGGAACTAAAACAAAAAATCTTAAAATTTGTATGGAGACACAAAAGACCCCGAATAGCTAAAGCAGTCTTGAGGGAAACAAAAGGAGCTGGAGGAATCTGACTCCCTGACTTCAGACTATACTACAAAGCTACAATAATCAAGACAATATGGTACTGGAACAAAAACAGAAACATAGATCAATGGAATAAGATAGAAAGCCCAGAGATAAACCTATGCACCTATGGTCAACTAATCTATGACAAAGGAGGCAAGGATATACAATGAAGAAAAGACACCCTCTTCAATAAGTGGTGCTGGGAAAACTGGACAGCTACAGTAAAAGAATAAAATTAGAACACTCCCTAACACCGTACACAAAAATAAACTCAAAATGGATTTGAGACCTAAATGGAAGACCAGAAACTATAAAACTCTTAGAGGAAAACATAAGAAGAACACTCTTTGACATAAATCACAGCAAGATCTTTTTTGATCCACCTCCTACAGTAATGGAAATAAAAACAAAAATAAACAAATGGGACCTAATGGAACTTAAAAGCTTTTGCACAGCAAAGGAAACCATAAACAAGACCAAACTACAACCCTCAGAATGGGAGAAAATATTTGCAAATGAATCAATGGACAAAGGATTGATCTCCAATATATATAAACAGCTCATGCGCTCAATATTAAAAAAACAAACAATCCAATCCAAAAATGGGCAGAAAACCTAAATAGACATTTCTCCAAAGAAAGACATACAGATGGCCAAGAAGTACATGAAAAGCTGCTCAACATCACTAATTATTAGAGAAATGCAAATCAAAACTACAATGAGGTATCACCTCACACCAGTTAGAATGGGCATCATAGAGAATGTACAAGCAATAAATGCTGGAGAGGGTGTGGAGAAAAGGGAACCTTCTTGCACAGTTGATGGGAATGTGAATTGATACAGCCACTATTGAGAACAGTATGGAGGTCCCTTAAAAAACTAAAAGTAGAATTACCATATGATCTAGCAATCCCACTACTGGGCCTATACCCAGAGAAAACTGTAGTTCAAAAGGACACATGCACCCCAATGTTCCTTGCAGCACTATTTACAATAGCCAGGTCATGGAAGCAACCTAAATGCCCAACAAAAGATGAATGGATAAAGAAGATGTGGTACATATATACAATGGAATATTACTCAGCCATAAAAAGGGACGAAATTGGGTCGTTTGTTGAGACGTGGATGGATCTAGAGACTGTCATACAGAGTGAAGGAAGTCAGAAAGAGAAAAACAAATATTATATATTAACGCATATATGTGGAACCTAGAAAAATGGTACAGATGAACTGGTTTGCAGGGCAGAAATTGAGACACAGATGTAGAGAACAAATGTATGGACACCAAGGGGGGAAGCGGTGGGGGGTGGGGGTGGGGATGGGATGAATTGGGCAATTGGGATTGACATGTATATACTGATGTGTATAAAATTGATGACTAATAAGAACCTGCTGTATAAAAATATAAATTAAAAATAAAAATAAATTAAAAAAATAAAAATTACATTGCTTCAAAGCACCACACTGCTCATAAGCACTCATCTGAATCTTTTATTTATGTAAGTATGTTGAAGATTATCCCAAGAGGATAAAATATTCAGGTTTTTTTGTGTTTTTTTTCACCTTCATCAATATTTACCTTGGAAATAACTTGGGGCCATCCACTTAATTTTTTTTTTTCATGTTTCATAAATCCTGTTCTATAAATGTTTCTTTCCTTTTCTTTCTCCTATGTAAATAACCCTTCCATTGTCAAGTTATTTCCCAACAGATCTATATTCAGAATTTCATAGTATGTAGGTTTTAAATAATATCCTGATTTTTAACTCTTTGATTATAAGGCCTAAAACCAATCATGGACTAGCAACATTTTCTTCCTCAAAAAAACATTGATCAATGTTCCAATCTAAAGTTCTAATTACCTATTTCAATCTTTGGAAAAGATGATATTTGATTCCAGAATATGAGAGAAAATGATTAAAGCTATATCAGGGCCTATGTGTATGAATTATACCAAATTCTTCTAATATTTTGTCACCACAGATGTGTTTGGACACATTCAAAAGAATTTAGGAGATTGAAGTGATAGCCAGGTATAAAAGAGTAAGATTCCGGAATAGAAAAAACTGTTGGAGAAGCTTCTTTCTAAAGCATTCTTTGATGTTTTCCCAAAGTAAACTGCAAAACTTTAATAGGAAATAAATATATACATACTTAAATTGTCATTAGGTTATTTTAACTTGGTTAATTGTAAATGGATATTTTTGATGCACATGAGTATTTAAGAATACTGCCACATGGTTGCCTTTGTTTAGAATTTTAAAAGTGACAGAAATAGAAGTGTGTTTTGCTACAAGCATAGACCAGATATTTAAATAGTCACATGGGCTTTCTGCTGTACTGAGGAAGTCCACTTTGTGTGATGGACTCTAATTTGTGCAGCTACGTTATTGAGGCACCCAAAGCCAAGTACATGATTCAGAGCAAATACAGACACTGCTAATCATACACATTTAGAATTTGTTTTAGTGTCCTTTAAATGATACAATTATAACACTATACCTTTCATCCCCAAAACCTGCAGTGAGGAACTTTTGTCAAAAGGATTTCTAAATTGACTGTAAAAGTCAAGTTTGGCTTACCCAATCTTTCATCAATATATGTATAGTTTTAAAAATAATTTCTAATATGTATTCATTAGGGCAACTATAATCTCTTACGGGACTGAATTGTATGCTTGACTTTCTTACCTAAATTTTTAGTTCAAGTTCACCTTTCATTCTGGTAGAATTTATCTAACTGCTCAGCTACCCCTCACAGTTGAAAGGAATTGTGTGCTGGAGCTAACTCCTTAAGAATTATAAGTTCAAATGAAAGAAGGCTTCCAATCAGCAAAGACAGAGCTTGGAGAACACAAACCAAGTAGAGAAGGCAGGATTCTTTCCCTTATGGATTTATACCAGTTTTCTTTGCATTAGCACTAGATATTCCTTGGTGAGTTGTTTGGTTGGTTGGTTTCTAAGCTGATCTACAGCTTAGAAATGTATTAAGTACATTCAATACTGAATAGCTTGACAAATGACAGCCAGCATGGGTTTTCCCTTTTCTTGAGTCTTCTCCATAGTAAAAGCAAATGTGAACTGTGTTCCTAACAAAGGGAGGTAGGAAATGAGGGAGAAAAAAGCCCCTAAAGAATGGTGATCAAAAAATAGAGGCAAGATCCTTGTGTGGTCTCATTCATTTGTTATCTCTTCCTCCCAGTTCTCTGACCTATTTTGCTAGTAATGATTGGTTTTTCACACCTGGAGATCACAAAACCCTGGTGTGAGGTCCAGCCTGCGGAGTTACGTGTGAGTATCCAAGCTGCTCATTCATCAGGAGCTGAAGTTTTCCCTAGCTTAGTCAACTCTTGTCTCACCAATGAGGTGGCAGTTTTCAAGGTCCAGTAATAAGAGATGTATATTTTCACTATGCTTCACATAGATAAAGACAGAAGTCAGACACATACTATATTAAAATATCAGAAGAGTGCTGAGGTGCCAGTAACCAGAAAGTTCCTTTTTAACTTGGAAGCTAGTGTATGTTTCATACCAAAAAATTCCTCCAGTTCCTTGAAGTAGCTTTAGTGAATTACCAGTGTATTAGCCTTGCTACCTCTTGGTAAGCATGCATCTGTCACAACAAATCCATACACTTCTTTACAGCCCTACAATCTGCATTTGGAAGAAGAGAGTCAGCTCTTCCAGAAGGACGGAAGAAACCATGAGGAGGTTTTAGTAATAACAGTAACCTGATATTTTGAAACTCTAAGGTCCTGATTTTCAGCCTTCCACCTAACAGTAAAATTAAAGCTAGCCCCCAGTAATAAACTGATATTTCTTTAATCATATTATATAGATTGTGAGTGATTCAAAATCAGAAACCAGGTCTTGTTAATAGTGTGTCCACACACTAACATCACTGTTTAACACATAGTAGGTCTTTAATAATTATTGTTGAATTGAACTGAGTTTGCTGACACTCAGCACCAAAAATGATTTTTCAACTTGGATAATTTAGTACCTTTGCATTCTGTGGTTGCACTTCATTTAGCCAGCAGAATTTTATTTAGGAGACAGAGAATAAATTATACTGAAACTTTCTTTCAAGTGGAATTGAATTTACTTCACAAAATCATCATTTTTTAATCTGAGCATTCTACGAAGGGTGACCTTAATGAGAAGGAAAAAACACCACAGCATCCTTGAACATAGATCAAAAACTCAAGTCATCCAATGAAACAGGACCCTGTAGAGATTGGTGCTGTGATTGGAGATTACTATATATTATCTTTCTTAGAAAGTAGGAAATCTAATTACCTTCAAGTTTCTCACATTTGAGCCATACTACAAATGAGTTGTGTCCAGGTACAGAAAAACCAACAATATTTTATTTATAATCTTATTTTTAGCTTTTGAACTACAAATTCGGGTTCTAGATTTGTTTAAAAGATCATGGGTTTTATAGATGCTAATATGTAAATTAATCTGCTGTTTGCTTAATTTTTGTTTTCCATTGAATGGTCCTCCTCATAAATACAGAACAGGTCATTACACGAAAAATATAAGATCTTGCATTTTTTCCTTGTTCTCTCTTAAAAATCTATTTCTAATATTGCATTCCCCATTGGACTACTTCATAAGGGCATGAGAGGGGGAAAAGAAAAGACAGAGGAAAAAAAAAGAAAGACAAAATAGACTGGATCTCACCACTAGAATTCACCATAAAAATCTCAAAGTGTAACAGAATTCTTACAAAATTTCCTAGACCAGTTCTTTAGGGAATTGAGATCTCCTATGAAAAATATGGCGATTGGGAAAGGCAGGGATGAGATGTGGGAAAATAGTAAATAAGTGCAGCAAAAACAGGTTCTGAGGAATACACATAATTTTGTCTGCTTTAGATCACAATAGAATTTTTAATAAATAAATTTCTTTTCTTTTTTGTTTTTTTTTTGTAAAGACACTTTTTTGAAACAGTAGATTTAGCCCAGTCATTTGTGTCATTTTTAATAAACTGTCTTTTTTTGTTGTTGTTTTTCATAACTGTAAATGTTTTAGATTTGAGTCTCTTGGACATTGTCTTTAGAGTTCATTCGGATCAATAACGGTTCATGCACTGAACTGTGTATTGAATTTATTGTGTTAACTGTTGTTGTGTGGTTGAAGGGAGATTTGTAAGAGTTGTAGTGGTTTAGGTGCTCATGCTCAATAGCAGGCATGGGCAGGTGGCTTTCCATGGGTGTGTCTCCTGTAATCTCATCATCCACATTAATGATTTCAACAGTCCTCGTTGGGGCATGATGGTTTTGCCGATGGTGCTGCTTCCTCATCTTGTAGAAAATGACCAGCATCACTGCAGCCATGAGCGTGATGGCCACAAAACAGCCAATGATGATTTTGGTAGTCTTCATGACTTCATCGATTCCTGGGATCCCACTGTTTATATCAGTCACGGGGATGGTGAATGTTTTTTCTGTTGACCTTGTGCTCTGTGGCGTGAGAGAGGTGGTCACGTTGGTGGTCTCCCAGTCGATCACCGGAGTGGGACCCACATTGTTATCTGTGGTCCTTGCCTCATCCTGAGAAGGTTCCATAGTCTCTACTGTGACGGTTGAAAAGTACGAGAAGGGAGTAGTGTTTGCGGCAGTAACATTCAGGGTGGCCGAAGCAGTGGTATTTCCAACAGAATTACTCACCATACATGTGTACATGCCTGTATCTTGCACAGTTACATTCGTGAAGTTTAACGTCCCATCGCTGAGCACGGCTATCCGCACTTTGTATGCCCCATGTGTCATGACTGTTCCGTTTGGAGTAATCCAAGATACAGAAGTCAGGGACGTGGAGGCCCGACATTTCAGCTCAGCTGCCATGCCTTCAGTGACATTGAGGTCTGCTGGGGGCTCCACAATGACAGGAGCATAGCATGTGAAATAATTCTGGTCAAGTTCCCCAATGTACCTCCCTTTCAGATTGGGAGGCGTGTTACACCGGGCACAGCAAGCTGTGTTGGAGGGGGCCATGTCTTTTATCCACCAGCTGAGCCACAGTATGTCACAGTTACAGTTCCAGGGGTTGTGATGTAAGTGTATCCGTTCTAGATGATGCAAGGGTGTGAAGAGGTCATGAGGCAGTAATGTTAGATTGTTGTGTGCCAGGTTGATCTCCACCAGTGACTGAAGGTTATCAAAGGCATTCCGTTCAATCACTTGAATCTGGGACTGTATCATCCACAGTTTTTGAAGGTGCATCAACCCCTGGAAAGAGCCAGGCCTGATGGCAGACAGATGATTCCCAGAAAGATCCAGCTCATCTAGTTTTATGAGCGGCGTGAGGTTAGGGATTTCTCGGAGGTTGCACATGGCAAGGTTCAAATACCTCAAGTTGGACAGACCTTCAAAGGCACCTTCTGAGATATATGAAAGCCTTTTTAATTCCCCTAAGTCTAGTCGGCGCAAAGAAGGGATTCTGTTAAAAGCATAAGAAGGGATGCTTTCGATGGGGTTGTTTCGCAACCAGAGCTCCTTCAGTTTAGACAAATATACAAAAGCTCCATTTGGGATGGTCGTAAGACGATTGTCAAAGAGTTCCAGGGTGTTGAGGTTTGCCAGACCATTGAAGGCCCCAATTTCAATTGTTCTGATATGATTCCTACTCAACTGTAGGATTTCCAGGTGCCTCAAGTGTTTGAAGCTATTCACTTTGATGATTTGGATTTGGTTCTCATGGAGGTTCAGCAGCCGGGTGTTG
>NW_006793902.1:3065847-3071492 GCF_000442215.2 Lipotes vexillifer
GTTCTCATGGAGTTTCAGCAGCCGGGTGTTGGTGGAGATGCCATCTGGAACCTCACGTAGGTTTTTCCGAACGCAAATCACCTTGCTGAACTGGTTGCTGCAGGAGCAGACGGAAGGGCAGGTTTGAGCCCGCACCAGACCAGCCACCACAAGAAGTTGAAGAGCCAGCAGCACCACAAGCAGGGGGTCAAATAAGGCCCTGTTAAACCTAGGACCTATCATTATCTGCTGTGGATGTAAGGTCATCTTGTTCAACATTCATAATTTATCTGGTGTTGGTCCTTCTGGAGTTCTAATAATCTGCAATACAATGAGAGCAAAAAAGAGTATTAGATCTCCTCCAGATGTCTTTCTGGAGTCACTGTATGTAGTGTCATTTATTAAGCGATGTGGCTCATATTTATAGAGAAGTGTTTTTGTACTTTGAGTTAGCAGCCATCCACAGCCAAAATTCCATCAGATGTGCAATCACAGAGAAATGGAAGAATGAGGTAGAGGGCCTTACTGTAGTGTTTATCAACCAAGTCTGACCTGAATGCATGAGGACATATGAAATGTACCCCACAATTAGGCTCAATGTCCAGACCAGATTGGAAAAGTTCAGAAAATAAAATTGGGGTGGGGGCTATACCAATAAACTAAAAATTCCCTTGCAAAATTATTAATAGCTGGCATTTTATTGACGATTAGTCTATGTGCCAGGCACCACAGGCTATGGAGTTCACAAACAATCCTATCCAAGAATGGCTACATAACTTGCAGGGCTCAAGGCAAAATGAAAACGTGGGATGTCTTGTTAAAAATTATTAAGAATTTCAAATCAGTTACAGTAGGGCATGAAGCCAAGCATGGGCCCTTCTGAGTATGGGGCCCTTTGTAATTGCTGCATGCCCTGATCCTTTCTTATCCTTACAGCATTCCTCTGAGGAAGGAACTGTTATAGACTCCATTTTCAAGATGAAGAAATTTAATAGTAGGGGAAGTAACATGCATGCAGTCACATGGTTAGTAAGTACAGAACCAGGGCTTAGACGGTCAGCTCATCGGTCCAGGAGAATATGATCTCAAGAACTCCATGAAAAAGTTTCTGCAAGAATGATGGCAAAAGCAAAATATTTTTCACAATTAATTTTGTTAAAATATCTTTCCTTTGGGGGTGACCTGAGCTGTAAACACTGGCAACTTATCATATAGTTCCTGTGAAAATACACTGAAATAATGACATGCACAAATATACATAAATTTCTAGAGATGTTCATATACAAAAACTCATGACAACAGAGCCAACTGCTACCTATAGGTAGATATACCACAAATTAAATCACACCCCATGAAACATGTTTATGCACAGAAAAAATCTTAGTATAACTGTATTATATATGTATTATGTCCCTACTCTTACTGATTTTAAGTAGATTTCTGGGAAGGAAATAAAACAACTCACTTCCTGCAACTCTTCTGGCACAAAGAGGAATTCCAAAACTTGTGTTACCCAGTATAAACCCCACTCAACTGGCTTATCATGGATTGGGCACCTGTGTAATGACTTCTTCCATTTTTCTCATCTCAATAAACAGTGCCTCTTCTGTGAATCTCCAGGGAAGAAAAAAAAGTGTGGAGGCTCACCATATCCAATTCAAAAAGGCACTAAGACAATAATTTAGTATTTATTATGTGTCACCTTGGGCAGGTTACTTATCCTCTCCATGGCTCAATCTTACTTGCAAAATGGGAATGACATAATTACATAACCCTTAGTGTTACTGTCAGAATAAAATTAGTTAATGTTCATAAGGGCTTAGAATAATGCCTTCCATATGGAAAGAACTCAATAATATTAGATATTATTATTATTACTACTATTGTATTGTTGTTTCCCTTAGCCAGACATTTTGCTAAGTACTGAGCATACAAAGGTGAAGAATATAATCCTCATCCTTGAGGGAATTATAATTCAGAAGGTAAGACAGATAGGCAAACAGATGAAACAAAACAATGTATGTTCATTGCTCTGAGGCCAAAAGCCACATTGGTAGGAGGGCGCTGAAGTCAGAGTAACTCAATCTGTGCTGGTAAATCAGGAGATTTTCAGGGTCATCTGATCTAGATTTTGTAAAAGAAATTGATAAAGAAAAGAAAAAAGAGCAGAGGGACCAGACTGAGCTAAGACAAGGAAACAGGAAGGATGCTAGTACAACCAAAGAATCATAAAAATTCCTCTGTAGTGGGAGAACGGAAAGTCTGGGGAAGAGAATGGGAAAGATGCTGGGATGATCAGGTCCAGATGGAAGAGTTCGTTATGCCAAACTTAAGAGTCCCCGTTTTATCCTACAGGCGACATATTCTGTTTATACAAAGAAATGCTATCATCAGCTTTGTTTTTAAGAATGATAGTGTTAGATTAACAGGGAGACAGAAAAGTTTTGGAAGAAACCAGCAGCAAGGAGAAAAATTAGGAAGATCCTCAAGCTGCTCCAAGTGAGCCTTAGAGAAAAGTCAATTCCAGAGACAAGTGGAGCTTTTTGGTCATCTCTACCATCCAAGGTCTTGAGGAGAGAAGGGCCGTCTGTCTCCTCTTTAGGAATATAACCCTTCTACTCCTCTTTAGGAGTATAACCCATTGAGATTCTCAATGTTAATTAGCATTTGTAAATAACTACATCTTCATAGAGTACACAAGACAGAGAAGAGGCTCTCTTCCTATAAAAAGAGATTCTTCACTCAGTAAATGTATCTGCCATTAGCAGCCCTTAAATATACACCCACATTCACAGAACTGCAGAAAAGGACCTGAATCTCAAGAAGGTGAGGTTTAAAGTCATAGATGCTTTCTGGCTTCAGAGGCTTGTTTTGGTCTCCTTCCCTATGGCAGCAAAGAAATTTGACTACTAGGTGCTGAGTTGTTACTCGTTCTTCCAGCCTTCTGTGGCAAACTGACTTGCTGCCTTTCTCCCGGGCTCTTGCAACTCTAGGTTGACTTTTCACACCATTCAGTACTATGATCATTTGTCCCTGGGTCTGTTTCCTGCACTAGTTTGTGAGCTCCCTGAGGACAGTGGCCATGTCTCATGGTCTCCTCTTAGCCTCCTGACAGCACAGTAACTGGCATAGTGATGTGTACCAATGTATTAATCATGCCTTTTATTTTCTGTATTTTCTGATGTTTTGATATGGAGCTTTGCTTATCCTGGAGAGACTGCCCCTCCAAGGGCTAGCTAATTCCTAGAGATAGTAAAGGACAGGCTCACAGGCATGCCTTTCATATTCAAATCAACCATTATGAAGCCAGTACCCCAACCATTTTCTTTATCAGTTTTTACAGGGCTCTTTACACTTGAGCCCCTATCCCTCTGCCCTCATCATCCCAGGGCTAGATACCAGGCAACTGGGATAGCTCCTGTGTTCCAGAACCCACTGATATTATTCATACCACAACAATGTGGCTGGCAGGCTTCTCACCCTGAGTTAGATTAGGAGTTATCCTTCATTGTAAGTTTAAACACAACCTTAAAAACTCTTGTAGATTTCCATTTTAAGTAGAATCTTATTTAAATTGCCAGTGATCATGACCACTGAAAATTTGTCATTCATGTGATTCAGTATTTTCATTGCATATGTTCCCCTTTCCCCAAAACACACTTCTGAAGGTAAGTGGGAATTTTTAAAAAGAAAGAAAGAAAAAAGAACAGCACATAAAATCTCTAATATATTAATTGATAGACGCTTTTAGGATTGGGGTCATAGGGCCCTACTCTTCCATCCCTCCTCCCACCTCCCACCCCATGACTCTCTCTAGAATCCTAGGGTCTCTGGCAACAGAGGTCAAAATAACTGGTTGACTGGAAATAGCACAAAAGTGAAAAAGATAAGTCCTTATTCTGCCATTTGCTACCTTTATACCTTTAAAATATGAAATAACAAAGGCAGCCATGTCCGGTGGTCAGAGAAAAGGCTCATGAAGACTGAATTTATATGCCTGCTTGAACCCCCATGACCCTGCAATTGGGAAAGTTACTTCACCTGTCTATAGCTTACTATCTGCATCTGTAAAAGGGAAACAACAGAGTTACTTACTCAACAGGCTTTTGTTAGCACTGTCACATAATACAGATAAAATTACTGGCTCATAATAAGTAATAAATATTTACTACATTTTAAAATAAAAAATGATGGGAGCTTCTTCCTCTTATATAAGATAGGAATAACACTAATACTTATTATTCAAAGTTGTGGTAAGGATGAACTGGAATGACCAGAAATATACTATCAGTAAATTATAAGAAACATACTATCAGTAAAACATACCGAAATATGATACATTGCTCTTAATCGTAGAGTATATGCGTCTCCCCGTTTTCAATCCCCGGGTTGTTTTATTTTCTATTTCTTGCTTACTTCAAGGTCTTTTTGCTATTGCAATTAATGAGATTGCCTGTAAATCAGTCATAAGTAACAATTTATGAATTATAGTTGGTTCAAAGCTAATTTATAACCTGCCGCAAATAAAGCTTGGTACATGCGCTGAATCAAGTAAACTACTATCAACAAAAGGTTTTCTATTTTAAAATCTAAATTATGTTACTTTCCATCAAAAGCCATGTTTCAACATCTCTTTCAGAAGATGTTTTTATCACATCAAAAGGAAATCAATTTAAAGGGACACACTTCCATTACGATGTCATCTCATAGCATTTATTTACAAATGGATCTGTGTGGGTTTTGAATTAAACTATAATACTTTTAGCCTTGTCCCAGAGGATATCCTGACTTTTAGTCAACAGACCTTTCTTCTTTCCTTACCTATGCTTCAGTGCACTGAAAGACACAGAAGGAACTGCAGGAGGGAGAGTAGCTAATGGGGATGCTTTATTTAGCACAGTATCATTGCTAAGTCAGCATAGACTGTTGTCTAGACAATGGAACTAGTTTGCAAGCGAGGTGGGAGAAAGATACATTTAGTTAACCACAATCAGCCCTCCCATCTCAACAGACCACATACTCACAATCATATGTATCTGCAACAAACCTCCCTAAACATTGAGAAGCAAAACCCCACATTTAGAAAGAAGACTGAGACCTCCACACCATACCTCACCATCAACATCAAATTGACTTAGCTCTGCCATGGTCTCTATCAGCATCTCTATCCTCTTCTGAAATTCTCCTGCCAAAGCAGTTTCATTGTCCTTAGAGAAACTTGCCCAAAGATCTATCAACTCTTCCAGGGAAAGCATTAACAGAAGTCTGTGCTCTAGGATTTTTTGAATCTTCTGCTTCACCTCGGTGTTTTCTCCACACCTGGATTGTTGTATCATAATTCTTACCTGATCCTCATCAAGTTCCCACATTGAACAATCCTCCTAAAAATCAAACTTCCAGTTCTCAATAAATTCTGGCTTAATCTTCACCACTCCACCCATAGACTCTCCTGGAACTCTGTGGGGTGGTGCTTCCCCTTAGTAAGCAAAAAACTCAGCTCTGTCTTACCAACAGTTTGTGTTGGTGACATTTTCAGAATCAACTTTTTAAACAGAACTGAAGATGAGTTATTCACCTAAAATATGCTTGAACTCTAATCTTTCTGTCTGTCTGTCTCTCTCTCTGAATTTGTTGCCAACCCAACATCCTACTCTCATACTCTTTCC
>NW_006793902.1:3071680-3089515 GCF_000442215.2 Lipotes vexillifer
TCCTCCCCCCATTCTTTTTCCCTAAAAAATTTTTTTCAAAAAGATTGACTTTCGCCCTAAAAAAAAAAAAAAAATCACAAAAGTATATTATCTGCTTTGGGAGAGGCTGGCCCAACCTTGATGAGTTCATAGAATTTGGTTTAAGCTAGTACTAGGCAAACTTTTTCTGTAAAGGGCCAGATAGTAAATAGTTGAGGCTTTATAGGCCATATGGTCTCCAGTAGCAACTACTGTACTCTGACATTATAGCTTGAAAGTAGTTCTAGACAAAGGTAAATGAATGTGCATGGCTATGTTCCAGTTAAACTATTTATGGGCACTGAAATTTGAACTGTATATAATTTTCATATGTCTCAAAATTTTCTTAAAAATTTTTTTCAACTATTTAAAAATTCCAAAACATTCTCAGCTCACAGGGCATTCAAAAACAGATGGTGGACTAACCTTTGGACTATAGTTTTCTGAGTTCTTGTCTAAATAAACATTGGTTGTACCATTCCTATTGCCAGAGACTGATCAGGTCTGGGCATGTGACACCATTTGGCCAATGAGATGTGAGGCGAGGTCAGCTGAGGGGGTTCTGGGATTTTTTTTTTTTTTTTTCTCCCACTAATATGAAGAAAGACAAGGGGAAGGAGTAGTTAGTTCTTTGTTCTGTTTCTGGGTATTGTTGTGGGTATAAGATACGGAGAGTTGCTGCAGCCATCTTGTGGCCAAGAGAGGAGGCAGCCTTAGGACAAAGCTGATGTGCTAAGGAAGGAAAACATGGAAAGAGGGGAAGAATTTGCATTTCAGATATTGTGACAAGCAGCTAAATAAATGAATCCTGTAACAGTTTTTCCTCTGTATTTTATTATTATGTGCAATAATCAATTCCTTACAGTATAAACAGTTCATTATTTTTCTGGTTACTTACAGCCAGACCTACCTGATGCTTTCATAGTCATTCTCCTCTCTCTCTCTATTTCTCGCTATCTCCTGCTTCCCCAAACCGAGAGCAAAGAAAAGGCAAATAATACAGAAAAATTCTGATTTCTTATACCATTATATACCTGAGACCTATGAAAGAGAACAAAGTAAGATGAGGCAAAATGATTTGCTTATAAAAAGGAGGCGAGGCTCATCCCCACCTTGCTAAGAAGGCTTTCTATTGTAATCATTTCTCTGGATAGCTCTTTAAATTTTAAAGAGTGCTAGAATACACAGGAAAAGGAAAACCAACAAATTAAATAACATCATTATCAAAGATAGCTCACCCCCCAAATCAAATTTATTTTACAACTATTTCCTAATATAGTTCATTATTTTTTCCCATTTGAAACCCAGTTTTGCAAATCTGTTGAGCTTTCCTCTCTCATGCAGGAATATATGGCTCTGCACATTTACAGAGAAAGAAAATTTTTGTAAATACACCCAGGGCTGGCCCTCAAGGCAAATGTAATGGAAGTGATACAAGGCTTAAATGGCTGTAACCTGGGTACTGAACCTGTCAAGTCAACAGGAGGCTCTTTGGCTATATACACTGACCTTGCAATGTTTCTAGAAAAAGTTGGGACTTTTAAAAATTGATTTTTAAGGAAAGAAAAACCACCTGGATCTGCATTTTCACTTTTCTAGAAGACTTACCTAACTTATAGTAAAGGAATACATGTGTTTAGTGTTTAGAAGTGACAAGATTACAATATCATTAGATAAGAAAAAGCAGTGAGTGGAGAGAACTATGTATTAATGGAAGAAAAAAACCATAACAACCCATGTGGCTAACATGTTGCTATGTTCTGGAGAGTATAAGAAGGGATAGAAAAGAAGGCATGGCTTCTAGAACTTTACAAACTTATTGGAGCTGTAATACAAATGCATAGATACCTATCAAGAATAAAAAGTGTACATATGTGTATCTAGGTACTAATGTAAATCAGTGTATTCGATATTTAAATGCCATAAAACACTTAAATGCCATAGATAATCAGAAAAATTTTAAGAAGAGGGTTTGGGATTTTATGTAGGTCCTTAAAGGGATATAACCTTGCATTGAGGCAGGTGGTGGAGGAAGGCATAGATGACTTGTAAAAGAAGAGGAGCAGGAGAGTGAAATGAAAGAAAAATGATTTGATTATAAGAAAGGAAGCAGAAGACTTACACAGCAGAATTTAGATAGTTAAGTTGGCCCAACTGAGGAGCACTGAATGCCTGGTAGGAGAGTTTGGATTTGCTTCAATAAAGAAATTTAGGAAGACACTCCAGGCTTTTAAGCAGGAAGGGCATTGGTGAGAGCATTATTTTAGGAAGGCTCCATCCTTGTGCATAAAAGAAATTGGAAAGGAGTGGTTGATGGAAAAGGCAGATGACTTCAATAATCGACACCCCTAGCATTACTTTAGAACAGAATGGAACTGATCTTCAATCTGATTATCTGACTACTCAGACATGTATGGTTTCAAATTAATCATCCCTAGTTGAAATCCTGTAGAGCATGAAATGCCAGTGAAGGCAAAATTAGCTTCTGTATGTAGTCTCATTAAAAAATACCGGTTTACACAGAGGGAGCAGGGTATCACTTTTGAAACTCTGATGCACAAGTAAGGAAAGATGCATTTTGATCTCTAATGCTGCTCATGTCCACACTGTAAATTATACAAAAAGGACTATGAAACACACATTCAGTTTTGGTTTCTTGAGGACATACTGTACTTTCCAACTTGAAACAATGTTGAAGCATAGAAAGACACCCAATCTATATCAGCAAAACCCAGTGGAACAAAAACCAGATTTAGAGTAAAATGAGGTGAGTTAGAGGGTTGGCCAAGTATTCTTTGGCATAACCATTCTTTGGTAAATTAGCTTTCTCTGAACTGCACCTTCCTAAGTGGGAGTGATGATAACATTAATAGACATTGAGAGGATTATATGACTTAAATGGTGTACCATATACTGAAAGAAAATTCCCAAACCTGCCCTGCACCTTCGTAAAAGGCATTACCACACATCCAATTGCTCAAGGCAAAAATGTAAGGATCTCCCTTGACTTTTCTTTTTATTTACACTCAGCACAACCCTATTCATTAAAATACTGACTTTACTATTAAAATATAAGTGGATCGGGCTTCCCTGGTGGCGCAGTGGTTGAGAGTCCGCCTGCCGATGCAGGGGACGCGGGTTCGTGCCCCGGTCCAGGAAGATGCCACATGCCGCGGAGCGGCTGGGCCCGTGAGCCATGGCAGCTGAGCCTGTGCATCTGGAGCCTGTGCTCTGCAATGGGAGAGGCCACGACAGTGAGAGGCCCGCATACCGCAAAAAAAAAAAAAAAAAAAAAGAGGGTTTCTAGCCAAATCACCTTCATTTCTAACTTGGACCACTGAAATACCCTCTTACCAGTTTCTTTACTTTTGCAATTGCTTCACCACAATTAATTCTTCATACAGCATCTACGGCATCTAGAATGAAGTTTACAAATATAAATATGTTCATGTCATTCTTCAGCTGAAAATGCTCCTATCTATAGCCTTTTAGAGCAAAATGTAAACTGTTCTGGCCTCCAACATATGATTATCTGATAGTTGCCTAATCTTTCTTATCTTTCAACTTCTCTTCATTTTGCCTTCTGTCTTCAACCATATTGAATTTCCTTTGTTCCTCAAATGCTCTAAGCATTTTCCTTCCTCAGGACCTTTGCACTAAGGTTCCCTCTGCCTGCAACACCTGTCCTTTGGTTTTTGCATGGTTGATATACCTTGTCATTCAAGACTCCCTTTAAATTTTACTTTCTCAGAAAATTCTTTCTTGATCACCCAGCCTAAAGCAGACCCTCCATCACCATCCATCATATTTTACCATTTTAACTGCCATCAGAGTACTTCTAATTTAATACTTTCCTCATATATTTCAATGTTTATTTTCTTACTGCCTGTCTCACCTGAGTGGAATGTTAAGTTCCTTGGAGGAGCGTCTTATCTACTCTATAGTGATATTCTTCCAGAAAAATACTCATCAAACATTTGTTAAATGCATGAATGAATGCATGAGTGTTCAAGCAGATGGAAGCAGTTTGTAGATAATTAAGGCTATATGCTCACTGAGGACCTAAATAATATCATATTTACTAATTGATCCTTAGCATCTAGTAGAGTCCAACTCACATAATAGAAATTTCATTAATTTCTGGAATGATTCTTGTCCAGTTTTTAGCTATTTTCATAGAAGTCTTCCTACAGAGAAAAGGTGGAAAGAACAAAGCAATATAAAGTTCATTTCATTGTCTTCTTGCTCTCTTTGTTTATTTTTATTTTTTAAATTTTCTTTATTTTTTTGGAAGGAAAATCCTTCCTTATTTCTTTCTCTTTATCTATTCTTGTCAATAGCAGCCCTATTTTAAGTTTGGCCAGACAATGCCCTCTGCTGTATGTGCCTAAAATAACACGATTGCCTTGAAAATTACAAGTAGATGATGCATTAAGTTGTTTCCATGATTTGCTTCACGTGATACCCACATGTAATGCAGAACTAAGGACTCAGCTTTCGGGTCCCTCCATTAGGTCAGACCACTTAGAGCAGAGAACAAGAATTCTTATAGACTGAAAGTCAAATCGTCCTCAAATTTTCTTTAAAATGGAAGAGTCTCTTGATCATCACATTTCTGCTTCTAGAACACATGTGAACCATTAATTAGAAAATCCTTGGGTGAAAAATGTCTAATTCTTCCGTCACAATTGAAAAGAACAGCATGGATTAGGCAAGGTATTGGGGTAGGCGGTGGCAGCTCCAACTTTGTCTTAGCAACAGAAAGTCAAATCTACTTCATGTTAGGAAAGCAGACCTAGAAATATAGCTAAAGACTTGGCAAGGCTAAAAATAAAATTAATTTGTTTTTTTCCTGCTTGTTTAGCCTCACATGATGCAGAAGAGATAAGCATACCTAGTACGTAGTTTTTGGCTGTTTATGAATCCTTTTGATCATGTTCACTTTCTGAGCTTGATTATTTATGAAGAAATGAAATATAGTTGACTACTTGTTTCTGGAATTAAAGGGTGGGATTTGAGGTGCTCAGGGCTATGTTTGCGTTTTTATGATAGTTGCTTGCTGTGTTGGTTTAGTGAAATGCATAGCCAAGGAAAAAAGCTTAAAACCTCAAGTGCCATATACTGCTTGATATTTAGCTCTTCAGGAAATGAAATCAGACAGTACCAATGATCAGAAACGTGCCTGTTTGTAACAATACCTGCATTTTCTTTTGCACTAATATTTTTAAGGCTGGAGCCCTCCCAATGCATGAAAAGTTCACTTCTCTCCCTTTCCTTTTTGTTCTATTTTTTCTTGGATTCAAGGTCCACCAAATGATTAATGTATGCATTTCTTTATCTCCAAAATTGGTGTTTTCTTTTTATACTATTCCTGAGGGAGATTTGCAAAGTAAAACTCTGCACACTTTGTGTAACAATACACAGGGACCTAGACAATAACTGTCCAAGAAAACATAACCCAACAATGGTTTCCCAGTGCTTACAGAATAAAGCCTAAATCTCTTGCATCCTCTACCCACTAGATGCCAGTAACACCCCCAATTGTGACAATCTACAGTGTCTCCAGATATTGCCAATGTCCCCTGGGAGGCAAATTTGCCCTCTTGAAAACTACTGCCTTAGTGCGACACGTAAGACACTCTCCGATGCTGGGCCATACTGCTTTCCCAGTCTTATCTCCCACTGTTCTCCACAGTACAGTCTAGGCTGCAGTCTGTTTCTGATTCTAAAAATATACTCCCTAGTTTTCCTCTTCAAAGTCTTACTCCTGTTTTTCCCATGCCCTGGGATGTCCTACCCTGATTTTTCTTTCAAAATTGTACCCAAATTCAGAGACAATTTTACAATGACCATTTCTACTAGATTTTCTTTGGTTTTACTGGCCAGTATTAATTCATCCTTCCCCTAAGGATCTGTAATGTCAAGATTACAGCATTTATCAAATCTGTGTTTGAATGCAAATGTTTGGGAATTCATTCAATCTAGTTAATCATAAGCTTCTTAAAGACAGGAATGGGATGATGTCTAGGCACTCAGTAAATATTTGCTGAGTTGCAGTACTGAAAAGTAGTTCACATTTCAATTCATAGTCAGGAGTCAGGTTGATTAGCTAAGTTTATCAAAGTCTAGTGATAAGACCCATATGTAAACCAAAAAAATAAAAATAGTACACAATTTAGTATATATGGTAAAGAGGGGTCTCAACAATAACTTCTTGCCCTCCCAATCCCCCCAAAAAACTTATAAATAAATTAACATTGAGAAGAAGTAGATTATCAAAAATTGGCATGAAAATGGGTGATTGAAAACAATAGATTAGGGTAAAAATCTACCCTTACTAGCAATAAACTGTATCCTAAATATGACATTAGAGTACCTGGCACATGGTATATACTAAATATCTGTGTATTAAATGAGAGGGAGAGAGAGAGAAAGAGAGAGAAAGAAGGAAGGAGAGAGGAAAGAAGAAGGAAGGAAGGAAGGAAGGAAGGAAGGGAAGAAGAATAAATGTGCTCAAGAAAAGCTTGGTTGGTATAGATTACCAAGTACTTACATAACTAAGTGAACACTAATGGAATATAGAGACTTTTTAAAAATCAAAGATTCAAATGTGTATAGTACTTGTCTGTAAAACTGCCTATAGGTTGGATAATTTGATTTATATACTCTATTATTGTGAGGATACATGAGCTAATACATAAAGAAGGATTTAGAACAGTGCCTGGTACACAGTCAGTACTGTATGAATGCTTGTTGCTGTTTTTCTTGTTATTTGTCTAGTCCTGGTGACAGTTGAAATCCAATTGTGGAGAATGACTGATGCATCAGACAATTATAATCTGATGTTAAAGCAATTTGAATCATACAATCACATTTTCTTAGTTTGATTTCTTACCAGCCACCTTATTTAATTATAATTTGCTTTTCCATGAAAATTCATAGTTCAATCCCTGGGTTCCTAAGACATTCATGAATGGATTTCAAACCATTTGTAAATCTTTTGAAGTCACATGCACATTTTCGTATAAATGTGATTGTGTATTTTTATAAGAAGTTTATTCACTGGTTTTGTCACCACATATTCAAAGAGATTTATGATTCCAAAAAAGTTTAAATTTCACACAAAAAGATTTGACAGACTAAAGTATTTGAAGGATCTGTTATAGTTCTAGCTGTAGTTTAGCAAATTGGCATTCTGTTCTATATTCTATATTTCGTATGTGTTTAGTAAGTGTGACTACACCCTTCTCCTGATGAGCTACCAAAATCAAATTTCTGAGATTAGAAAACTAAGGACTAGACCCAGGTCTTGAATAAATTCTTCCAGACAAATGTACATTGGAAAAGGTCTTGGAATGCAGTCTTCTTTTTTGATGATGAGCCTTGTCACACACCTTAAACTTGGTACTCAGTGAAAATTTGTCCCTCCATGTCATTTCTTTAAGGAATTTGTGTCAGTGGAAGAATCAGAATGCTGCACGATGCAATGGGATCCAGAGCTTCATCCACAGAAAGGAAACAGGAACTTCTCTGCTCCAGAACTTTCCTTAATTTTGCCATAGCTTATTCCTCAAAGGAAAATACATGGAGATAGTGTAGGTGAATTGCTGTGTTTATCTATCTCTTAGAATATTTTGGGTTATCATGACTGATGCCAAAGGAAAAAATATCATGCTTATTATTATTAGTGAAAGTCAGCTGTATAACAAGAATGAGAAAAAATAATATTCCATTAAAACAAATACAACCAAGCCCCAATAAGAATACCCCACTGCCAAAAAAAAAAAAAAAATCATGTTGAATGAGGTTGAATTGCAAAAACTAGACACATGTTTTAGCCTCTTAAGATGCACAATATGATGTTTTTCTCTAGACTTTCAGTTTGAAAAAGGGAATAAAAAGAAAACAAATAAAAGAGGGAGAACATTTCCAATTACACTCAGTCAAAATATGAAAATTTATTTTTCTCCTCATGACATTCTCCTGTTGGTCCACAGAGGCTAATATTTATTCTTTTGTCTTTCTACATGTGTTTGTACATTAACATTAATATTTATATATATTTTCTGTCCAGGTTAATGAAAGGGCAAGTAACTAAAGAAGCTTTTGAAAATCTAACAGGTCCATCTTAAACATAAGTCCTTGGCAAGGTAGGGAGGGAAGGATTTGATATCCAAAAGTTGTTAATACAGTTAATGACCTTGCTTCCCATGCTTCCTTTGGATTGATGACTAGCTGGGAAGAGTTGATAGCCATTAACCCGCAACTGCTCATGAATCCTTAGGAAATGCCCTGTGCTAAGGTGATCATTGCCTTTATAGGTTGAAAACAAACAAACCAACAATAGCACCCAAAAGGCATATGAATTTTTGTAATTAATTGTAATGCAATTTAAATTGACATGCAGATTTATTTATTTATTTGTTTATTAATTAATTTATTCTGGAAAGAATAAATATCACATATACAAAGCCATTCAGATTTTTAAATCACCTTCTAATATTTCACCAAGTACTTTCTTCGTTATTATTAAACAGTGCAAAGCCTTAATTTCCTAGACTTTGATCTCACACACACACACACACACACACACACACACACACATACACACAAACATATATGTATGTATATATATATGTAAAAATGTCTGGGATTCATTTCATAGTAGGATGCTGGGAAAAAGAATCTCTAATGTAATTTTAGCTCTAGCTCTAATAAAAATGATTATAAGTATGCTCACCAGCACTGTGTGAACTTTACCTCTGAGGGAACTATTTCCACTCTGTAACTGCCTGTCACTGACCATTTGAAACACTGTGCTAAGACATCCCTAACATAAACAACAGTCAAGAACCAATGCTGGTGTGTATCCTGAGCGTGCATGTGATTGTGTGGATAATTACAAGGAGGCTGGTGTTCAGAGGAACCAATAAGGTTTAAACAGTCAGTGAAGGCTATGCGGATATGAGATTTAGTAGGATATGTGCATTTGGATAAGCAAAAGGTCTGGCATTCCAAGAGAGGGAAAAACATAGGCATTTATTCCTTCAGTAATATTTGCTGAGTGCTTATTGAGTGTCAAGCAGGGTCCTCAATTCCTGACACTTAGGGCCAAGTTCTCCCATCAAGAATCTTAAAGTTTAGTGTGATTCTTAAGTGAATAAACAAGGAACTATAACACAGCAGAAAGTGCTAGGGAAGAATACACAGTGTGGTTTAGGAGCAGGTAATAGGAAACACATACTAGCAGAGAGAGAGAGAGGGAGAGAGAGGGAGACAGAAAGAGAGGGAGAAAGAAGGAGAGAGGGGGAGGGGGAGAAGGGGTGGAGAGAGAGAGGGGGGACAGAGGGAGAGAGAGAGGGAAGGGAGAGGGAGAGAGAGAGAGGGAGAGGGAGAAAGGGGGGAGAGAGAGAGAGGGGGGGAGAGAGGGAGGGAGGGAGGGAGGGGGAGAGAGGGAGAGAGAGAGAGAAGGAGAGAGAGAGAGAGAGAGAGGAAAGAGTTTATTGGAAACAGGCATGTGGTAGGTGGGAAATGTATGGCAGTGAATATGAGCATAGGGCAAAGAGATGCACGACCTGATTTCCACTAAGAATATATACTGAAAACCAGTGGGATAAGGTAGCATAAGTAAAATAGCACCAGACTATGAAAAATAGACCAAAGAAATGGAAATTCTATATTGATACCTCTTATGGGTTGTAGGGACTTGATTTTTCTCCTTTTGTTGGAAGGGAATAGAACAGTGAGAAGAGTATTTAAGGAAAAGCAAATTTGCAATAATATGAGGTATGGATAGGAAAGAGGGCACTCTGAGACCTGAAGGTCAACTATAAAATTATTTCAATAACTGATGTTTGAAAAAATGAAGGTCTGGGCTAAGCTCTGCTTTTTACCTAAAATACAGCTTGACATGATAGCATGATTTCCTATCTCTGGTCTGCAATTTTAACTTGGTGAGACTCCCTTTACACTTCACCAACTCCCCTGATTCCTGACCCCTCATTGGCTGCTTTCTCTTCTGTATATTTTGGACTATGTAAAACATCAGAGCAAGTCCTATACATCTGGTCCTGGCTCCTACTGAAGATCTCGGGGCCACCGCCTTCCAGTTTTCAGCATGATTTAAGAGTTTAATAAATTCACCCAAATGACCCAGAAAAACCTGATAAGGAAACTCTTTGAGTCTGTGTTTATGAGTTCTGAGCAAGGGAAGGAAACAGAGTAGACTCTTTCTCTGATTTCCAGGCAAATGTCATTTAATCGGAATGCAGATAGCAGGGATGGCCTCCTAATTGGACCTGGAACTGGTTTCAAGTAACCTCAACACTGTTAACATTGCATAATGAGGAAACCTTGCAGATGACATGTCAGATAATGGAAATGACTGTAATCAGCGATTTCTTTGTTTCCCCCTAATGACCACAAAAGAGGGAATTATATGGCAAATGCAGACATTTGGAAATGGGATTCTTATTTATTTACTTGAGGCAGTCCTCATTTTGCACCGGGCTTGTTAACCAGAGGTCATGCATATCGAAACCAAGTCCTCCTTTTTGCACAGTTCTTTTATAACTGATTTGCTCTCAGTTACCATGGAACCTTGCAAAATGAGGACTCGTTTCCAACATGCACAAGCTCCCGTTAACACAGTACTGCACAAAGCCAAAACTCCCTGTATTCATTTGCCTACAATGCATCATTCCCAAAAATATACCATGGAAAAAACTCAGGGATATACATGAAAAGCAATAAAGAACGGGATCCCCTATGGTGTCTCCATGGGATAAGAAAGTAGGGAAGCCTCCCTGTTTAAGCTATTACTTAACTACTTGTTTTTGGTTTAGATAATGAAAATTGCTTCTCAGTTATTTCTCCCACCACCTTCCTTTGTTCTTTAAAGAATGCATTTTAGAAAGAATAGTCCAACTGAAAAAACACAGGGCTGACAGTCATATTCCAATATAGATATTATAGATGTAGGGTGACACCTGATACAAGCCACTTAAACTTTCTGCTCCCTCTGTAAAGTGAAGACAGAATATGTGCTCTTACTATGCCAAAGGAATACTGGAAAGATAAAGTTGATTCAAAAATAAGTATGATCAAGAGTAAAGTCCAAAAATGAGGGCAATTATATGGTTGTCACTCTCACACTTCCCAGTCCCATCTTTTAAATGTAGCTGCCACATGAGCAGAAACAGAAGGTGGGTGGAGATATAGGCCAAACTCTAAGATCAGTAGTCGGCAAACAACAGCCCACAGGCAAAATCTGGCCCAGCATTTGTTTTTGTCAATAAAGTTTTGTCAGAACACTACCGCACCCATTTGTGTCTGTATTTCCTATGGCTGCTTTCACATTAATGTGCCAAATTGTATAGGGGTGCTAAACTATATGGCTTGCAAAGCCAAAATACTTACTCTTTGGCCCCCTATAGAAAAACTTTGTTGACCCTCTTCCAGAGCAGGTGGAGAGATTATTTTTCTTACCCACTCTCCTCAATCCCAAAGCTACCAGGATGATCTATTAGGACATGAAAGAAAAATATTAAAATTTCTATTTATAACTCACTTTCATCTAAGAAATAAGAGATTAAGTTCCGCTAATTTGGCAACAGTGCCACGTGTCCTGTAACATACATGGGAATCTTGAGCAGGAGAGGGTGTTCCACAACACAGAGGGGTTTTCTGTCATGCCATTACTTGTCCTTATGGTTTCAGCACATTGTGATTTACTGCTATTTCTCTGTGTCTAGCTAAGTGACTTCAGGGATCATTTTATTTAGTTTTAACTAAACTAACACTCACAAAATGGAGAAAGGGACTTAAAGGGATTCTTCCAAAGACAACACAGAACGAATATTCTAGTCATAACAAGCATAAGCACACAACAAATAAAAACGGCAGAGCTCCTGGTATGAGCTCTCTGAAGCCATACAATGATTATATATCAAAGAAATATTTGTTCTGTTTAGTCTTGAATACACGCGAGTGCATGTGGACATGTGTGTGGGGAAGGGAGAGTAAAGATCGGCTTCTGAACTCACTAGGTACCCACCAACAGCTCTGACTGATACCTGGCTTCTTTTGCATTTTTCTACTCACGCCCTTTTTTCTAACCAGCAACACTGAAGCACATTGCTGTGCAAAATCAATTCCTCATCTGTGCCTGGGACTCAGGATTATATTTCTGCATGCCCCTTCAGATCCTGGGAGAATGACCTTAAAACAGTCTGCAGGCTTTGCAGTTACCCTCTCCTTACTTTTCTTCCTCCTTCCCTGCTAAAGTGTTCCTTCTCTCACCATTTATTAGATAGTGAGTTAGAATTAGCTGGGTTTAGGCTTTAAAACTCATGAACATGGGACCCAAATTAAGAAGAATAGACTTTGAGCGTTTTAAATATAAAAAGAACCCTAGGGAACTAGGTAAAAACTCCATTTCCTCATTCACTATACAGAGATCTTGTAAATAACAACTCTGAATCTCGTTTCTCCCAACCTATAAAATGGATGTGATATTATCTGTCTTTCCTTATTGTTATCAGGATAACTTTTTAAAAATTTTTTTAATTTATTTTTTGGTTGCATTGGGTCTTCATTGCTGCACCTGGGCTTTCTCTAGTTGTGGCGAGTGGGGGCTACTCTTCGTTGCGGTGCGCGGGCTTCTCATTGCGTTGGCTTCTCTTGTTGTGGAACATGGGCTCTAGGTGTGTGGGCTTCAGTAGTTGTGGCACACGGGCTCAGTAGCTGTGGCTTGTGGGCTCTGGAGCGCAGGCTCAGTAGTTGTGGCGCACGGGCTTAGTTGCTCCACAGCATATGGGATCCTCCCGGACCAGGGCTCAAACCCGTGTCTCCTGTATTGGCAGGCGGATTCTTAACCACTGTGCCACCAGGGAAGTCTCTGTTATCAGGATAACTTGAGATACTTTATGAATCATGAGATAATTTAAAACCAGAAGTATTACACAGACTTAGGAGACAGATCATTTTTATTTTGAATTCATACTAAAAACAAAACAAATCAGAAAGTTGTAGGGGAGAGGAAGACAGAGTGAAAAACAGCACACAGCTTTCTATGTGGCAGATGCTCTAAGTACTTTACATACACAATTTTATTTAATCCTCATAATAAATGCATGAAGTAGATTCTCTGTTAGTTTGTCACTTACCCCAAATCGCACAGTTAGTAACTGACCTCAGGTCCCTCTAAGTCCACCCCTTTTAATCACTGTACTGTATGAACACACTTTCTACTAGCTGTGTAACCTTTTGGATACCTGGCTCACTCTTTTGGCAACTCATTTTCCTCATTTATAAAGGGATGAAGAAAAGCACCACTACAATGGTGTACTGACTGCATTATCATGTCTAATCCTAATAACACCCCATTTCTTAGAAGTGGTCATATTCATTTGTCTTTGAGAAACCAAGACAGAGCATTTAAACACTCTATCCAAGGCTTATAGCCAGACTGTGATGGAGCCTGAACTTCAACCACCAGCTCCAGATCCATTTTCCTTCCAGCACATGGCCTGGCAGGAAATTTTGCGGCATTAACTAAGACGACCTAAATGAAAGTACCTAGTAAATTGTCTGACACATCGTAGGTACACAATATATAGTGTGTTGTCTTCTTTCTAAATAAACTCCTCCTTTCTCTTGGAACATGATCAGCACGATGATTTTTTTTTAATTAATTTATTTTTATACAGCAGGTTCTTATTAGTTATCTATTTTATACAATTAGTGTATACATGTCAATCCCAATCTCCCAATATTCATCCCACCACCACCTCCCCACCCCACCCCCGCTCCCCCCCCCTCCTTGGTGCAATGATTATATGTTCCATTTAGACGTCTGAAAATTATGATGGAAGAGACACATCAGTCCGGGGTAACTAAATCAAGGAAAAGCCATATGATATGTCGACTGCAGACTTTCAACTGGCAGCCAAAGGTTCCTTCTTACAAGCATGTGCCACTTTAGTAAACTTCACTCTCAATTCTTTTGTTTTTGAAGAAAAACATTTCCAGCTAATAACACAATTACACTTAAGTATCAGAGTTCATTTTAGTATTATTGCATTTGTTAAATCTAACTGAGTCCAGATTACTTCCTCATTGCTAATAAGAGAGGGGGAGAGGGAGGAAAAGGAGGACGGGAAGACGTGGGGAGGAGAGATGGCTGTGAAGGTTCAGGGAAGAGAAAGACATATACACAGAGTGGCAGAGGGAAACAGAGCACTGTCAATGCTACATATAGCCTCAAGTCCAATAAACGTCAAACTCACTGCCCACGGTTTCTATGGAAACCCCTTAAGTTAAGAGTGGAACTACAGACCTTTTTTTGGACTGCAATTCATAAGCTGTTTATTTAATTATGATGAGACTTGAAGCTGTAAGGACAATACTATTATCATACTCACAGCATTTAGAATTCAACGAACAGGTATGGCCAAGTAAAAAGTTAATTTTAAAAATAAATCATTAGCTTCACGTGAGTTGCATGCAAATAAAATGCGTCTCGTTCTTCCAGGACTTCACACGTTATTTCCCGCTGGCCAACCCCACATTAGCCAAGTGACATTCGTTACGAGGGAGTTCTTCGGAGGCCTCATACCAATTATCCCCTCCCCCATGCCCAGCGAACAAAACCAGGGTCACAGCATATTTTCAATTAAACCCAGGATAGCATCAAAGTGCAGCACAGCTGGAAGACCAAGCACATTATGACCCCATAGATCATTTGTGAGCAATAAATAGGTCTCTGGTGTTTTTCTGTTTTATAGGCATTTGAATATAAAAATAAAGAAAATAGGCTTCAGATTAGTTTTTGCTTTCCAAAATAAACAACCACTTTGAGGGCATTCTTCCTGGTGGTCTGTCAAAGAATGACTGGAAGCCATGACTTTTCTGTCTCTGATGGTTGGAAGAGGTGTGCTGAGACTTAAACTTGGCCTCAGGGAAGCATCTGATTGATGGACTCATTCATATCTTTGTTCCTTCAGTAAACAAGCACATAGTTTCCACCTACTATGTGTCAGGCACTGTGCTAGGGACAGGGGAGGCTAGGAGATTAAACTATAGCTTAATTATGGACCTTTGAGAAGGGAATACATTAATTTTGTTGATAGATATTTGTAAAGGGGAAACTGTGGCTCATAGGCACTAGACTAAATAGATAAATAAATCCAGGATCCTGCTTTCTAGGAGCTTACAATTTAATAGAGACAAAAAGACACATGACCCTAAGTCATAGAGCAAGGAAGCAGTGTTCCTGCCTCCTACCTCCCAATCTTCTCTCTCTATAGGTAGAACTACCACCCACGGATGCTGTGCTACAGTAGAAGGTAAATGTGTTCATGTGAATGGCATCACTGGCTGGTGGAGGGTGGGTGGCTTCAGGAATATTTCCACAAGAGACACACATTTCCACCTCTGTCTATGGGCCACCATGGCCCTGAGATCATCTTTAGCCCATAAAATATGACTGAAGGGAGAGGCACTCACAAGAGAAGGATCCCAAGGAGAGTCATCTCTGGTGTCAAGCTGGGACCATGAAGGCTGTTTCTAAAGTGGCAAAGATAAACCTACCAGAAATTTGTAAATATGACTCAGGGACTATAAGTATGTCTTGCCTACTCATTTTCAGCCTAATTTTTGCAATTCAGTTGTGGTTTGCAGTAGCTGGGCTACCCACAAGTTGCTCGTGCTGTAGCAAAGCCAGTCTTTGGCTGTTATTGGATTTGACAGTGTATAATGAGCCACTTCACATTAGCTGCTGCTGTAGTGTTCAGCATACTGTGGCAAAGATTTAGCACGAATCATCACCTCACCTAGCTCTCCGTTGTGGTCTCTGTGCTGTAAACAGGCAATGTGTTTGCCAAGCTAAGGGGAAAGAAAGCATCCATTAGAACAATTCAGCACATTTCTTGATCTGCTGCTACCACCATCACCACAGACAACACTGGTGACAATATTTATCAAATTGCCACTGTATTTTAACACTCTCCCAGGCAGAAAGCCAAGGCGGCTATTTTAACCACTGGCCATATCAAACAATGCATTGTTTAATGCCAATAAAAAAAGAATGCATTTAGAGTCAGAAGATCTGTAGTCTACACTTGGTTCTGACTTATTAGATGCATAACCTTAAGCAAGTCACGTTTTCTCTCTGATCCACCACCTTGTTCAGAACCACCTCTTAAGATCAAATGAGATCATGTATTTTGAAGATGGGGAGGAAATAGTTAAAGAAACATTCTGAACTATTAAAATCAAATGGGATGTTAAGAATCTGACATAGGCATTTGCTACAAACTCTAACTGGGATTTTTTTTCCACATCCAGAAACAGGAGAGATACTAATATTTCTTCCTCCTACCCATCCCTCATCTCCCCAATATTCCCCTCCTAAAACTCCTGTGGCAATGGCAGATTAAATATTAGAATCAAAGATTGAGGGCCACACAGTGTTTGGAGCAAAGCAATAGAGCTGGCATTTTGCAAAGCATACTGAGTAACCTAAATTATTTTTAATTGCAACAAACTACAGATCTTTCCAACCCAAGCTTAGACATACAGTTGGTGCAAACTGCACAAAGAGGAAGCCCCTAGCAAATGCAGATGGGAAAAACCCATGAAATTAGCAATCAAGATCAAGCAACTGACACAGATATTGAAATCACCAAGAATTACATCAGGAGGAGGTTTGGAGAGAACATTAGGGAGGCAGGTGTTAAACTCTTCAAGTAATAAGGAGGAGGGAAGTGTGGGTCTGTGGTTGACTCCAACAAGGAGGCGTTAGCAGGTGGTATAGTCTGATGGTGGAAGCTTCAAAGCTGGGCATTTTACTGTGTTAGATAGTTTTGTTTGGAACAGATAATGTTAAGTAAATGGGCTTCTCAAACTTCAAAGCAATACATCACTAGTAAATAGTATTATTACTACATAAATAAAACTGAATATGATTAACATTTATTTCAGATATGATGTGTGGATTTTCCATCATTGGATTTCAAAAACATGTAACTCAAACTTAGATGAAGTTTCCCTAAATCTCATAGTTCCAGGAACCATTAACAACCCATCAGTAAGAAATATGAAATCTGAGTTAGAATTAACATGCCTGGGATTTATAACAACGTGAGAGGAAGGCAGTGGGTAACCATGAGTGTGTGTAGAGAGGTTAAAGAAGAGGTGGGAGGTGGAAAGTTTATGTTCGTTGCTAAATCCAGTAGCTAATTCTCAACTAGGCAAAAATTAGCAACATTTGACATGGTGACTCTTCTGTCCTTCCTGAAACACTCTCTGCATTTGGCTCCTAGGAATCTACCCTCTCTCTTTTTCTTCTACCTCACTGGTCACTCTGCTCAAACTTCATCTCTAGATCTGCCTTATCTCGGGCCACTAAACTTTGGAGTGCACCAGGGCTCAGTTAGTGCACCTCTCCTTTGTCTATACCACTCTCTAAGTGAATCCCATAGTGAGTTTAGACACCGTCTACAAACTGAAGACTGCCAAACATTCATCTCCAGCTGGCAATGCAGACTTGCAGTATACGTATGTAACTGCTAATGCAAGACTTCCACTGGAAGGCATCAAAAACCAACCTGTCCAGGGCTTCCCTGGTGGCTCAGTGGTTGAGAGTCCGCCTGCCGATGCAGGGGATGCGGGTTCGTGCCCCGGTCCGGGAAGATCCGGAAAGATCCCACATGCCGTGGAGCGGCTGGACCTGTGAGCCATGGCCGCTGAGCCTGCGCGTCTGGAGCCTGTGCTCCGAAACGGGAGAGGCCACAACGGTGAGAGGCCCGCGTACCA